>NC_042980.1:47669744-47897244 GCF_901001165.1 Salmo trutta
AATATTGTCTTTCAGTTCCAACCAGTTCAACAACACCAGCAGTCTGGTCCTCAGCATCACAAAGCTGGCTGTCCTAGCCAAGGTGGATATCAGAGGGTATGTGTCTTCTCACTCATTTCAATACCTTAATAATACCTTAATACATTATTTACTCATTTCAATACCTTAATAATACATTATCTACTCATTTCAATACCTTAAATAATACCTTAATAATACCTTATTTACTCATTTCAATACCTTAATAATACCTTAATACATTATTTACTCATTTCAATACCTTAATAATACCTTATTTACTCATTTCAATACCTTAATAATACATTATTTACACATTTCAATACCATAATAATACCATAATACCTTATTTACTCATTTCAATACCTTAATAATACATTATTTACACATTTCAATACCATAATAATACATTATTTACACATTTCAATACCATAATAATACCATAATACCTTATTTACTCATTTCAATACCTTAATAATACATTATTTACACATTTCAATACCATAATAATACCATAATACCTTATTTACTCATTTCAATACCTTAATACATTATTTACTCATTTGAATACCTTATATACAGGGGGTACCGGTACAGAGTCAATGTGGAGGCTATATACAGGGGGTACCGGTACAGAGTCAATGTGGAGGCTATATACAGGGGGTACCGGTACAGAGTCAATGTGGAGGCTATATACAGGGGGTACCGGTACAGAGTCAATGTGGAGGCTATATACAGGGTATTACGGTACAGAGTCAATGTGGAGGCTATATACAGGGTATTACGGTACAGAGTCAATGTGGAGGCTATATACAGGGGGTACCGGTACAGAGTCAATGTGGAGACTATATACAGGGGGTACCGGTACAGCGTCAATGTGGAGGCTATATACAGGGGGTACCGGTACAGAGTCAATGTGGAGACTATATACAGGGGTACCGGTACAGCGTCAATGTGGAGGCTATATACAGGGGGTACCGGTACAGAGTCAATGTGGAGGCTATATACAGGGGATACCGGTACAGAGTCAATGTGGAGGCTATATACAGGGGGTACCGGTACAGAGTCAATGTGAAGGCTATATACAGGGGGTACCGGTACAGAGTCAATGTGGAGGCTATATACAGGGGGTACCGGTACAGAATCAATGTGGAGGCTATATACAGGGGGTACCGGTACAGAGTCAATGTGGAGGCTATATTCAGGGGGTACCGGTACAGAGTCAATGTGGAGGCTATATACAGGGGGTACCGGTACTGAGTGAATGTGGAGGCTATATTCAGGGGGTACCAGTACAGAGTCAACGTGGAGGCTATATACAGGGGGTACCGGTACTGAGTCAATGTGGAGGCTATATACAGGGGGTACCGGTACTGAGTCAATGTGGAGGCTATATACAGGGGGGTACCGGTACAGAGTCAATGTGGAGGCTATATACAGGGGGTACCGGTACAGAGTCAATGTGGAGACTATATACAGGGGGTACCGGTACAGAGTCAATGTGGAGGCTATAAACAGGGAGGTACAGAGTCAATGTGGAGGCTATATACAGGGGGTACCGGTACAGCGTCAATGTGGAGACTATATACAGGGGGTACCGGTACAGAGTCAATGTGGAGACTATATACAGGGGGTACCGGTACAGCGTCAATGTGGAGGCTATATACAGGGGGTACCGGTACAGAGTCAATGTGGAGGCTATATACAGGGGATACCGGTACAGAGTCAATGTGGAGGCTATATACAGGGGGTACCGGTACAGAGTCAATGTGGAGGCTATATACAGGGGGTACCGGTACAGAGTCAATGTGGAGGCTATATACAGGGTATTACGGTACAGAGTCAATGTGGAGGCTATATACAGGGTATTACGGTACAGAGTCAATGTGGAGGCTATATACAGGGTATTACGGTACAGAGTCAATGTGGAGGCTATATACAGGGGGTACCGGTACAGAGTCAATGTGGAGGCTATATTCAGGGGGTACCGGTACAGAGTCAATGTGGAGGCTATATACAGGGGGTACCGGTACTGAGTGAATGTGGAGGCTATATTCAGGGGCTACCAGTACAGAGTCAACGTGGAGGCTATATACAGGGGGGTACCGGTACTGAGTCAATGTGGAGGCTATATACAGGGGGTACCGGTACTGAGTCAATGTGGAGGCTATATACAGGGGGTACCGGTACAGAGTCAATGTGGAGGCTATATACAGGGGGTACCGGTACAGAGTCAATGTGGAGGCTATATACAGGGGGTACCGGTACAGAGTCAATGTGGAGGCTATATACAGGGGGTACAGGTACAGAGTCCATGTGTGGGAGCACCGGTGTTGAGGTAATTGAGGTAATATGTACATGTAGGTAGAGTTATTAAAGTGACTATGCAGAGATAATAAACAGAGAGTAGCAGCAGCGTAGAACGGGGGACAATGCAAATAGTCTGGGTAGCCATTTGATTAATTGTTCAGCAGTCTCATGGCTTTAGGGGGTAGAAGATGTTAAGGAGTCTTTTGGTCCTAGACTTGGCGCTCCGGTACCGCTTGCCGTGCGGTAGCGGAGAGAACGGTCTATGACTTGGGTGGCTGGAGTCTTTGACAATTTTTAGGGCCTTCCTCTGACACCGCCTGGTATAGAGGTCCTGGATGGCAGGAAACTTGGCCCCGGTGATGTATCACAGGAGAGTTTAGCCTGGTTTGCTTCTGTAAACAGACAGACTGGGGAATGAATGAGGCATAAATATTAAGCCACGACAGATGTGCATTCCTGGTAAATGTTCAGTAGAGACAGTACCCATGTCTTAACTCTACCAGCTCTTAGGACAGTCCTGTTGGGAATGTCTTATTCTATATCCGTGAATTGTATAATGTTACTGGATGTTAATTGTGAGAAAAAAACGTCAATAAACAAAATGTTAGAAACCACCGCAAACAACAACCACCACCCCACAGTATGTGAGCTCTAACCCCCTTCTCTTCTCTTCTTATCTCCCTCTTCTCTTCTTCTCTCCCTCTTCTCTTCTCCCTCCCTCTCTCCCTCCCTCTCTCCCTCTCTCCCTCCCTCCCTCCCTCCCTCTTTCCCTCCCTCCCTCCCTCCCTCCCTCTTTCCCTCCCTCCCTCTTTCCCTCCCTCTTTCCCTCCCTCCCTCCCTCCCTCCCTCCCTCCCTCCCTCCCTCCCTCCCTCCCTCCCTCCCTCCCTCCCTCCCCTCCTTCCCTCTTTCCCTCCCTCCCTCCCTCCCTCCCTCCCTCTTTCCCTCCCTCCCTCCCTCCTTCCCTCCCTCCCGCTTCTTCTCTTCTTTCTCCTCTCCCTCCCTCTGCTGTAGGGTGTCCGCCCCAGACCAGGTCTTCCTGCCTGTTGCTAACTGGCAGCCTAAAGAGAACCCTGTCGTAGGAGATGACATCGGCCCACAGATACTGCACGTCTATGAGGTCAGTGTTCTGCTTGATCGCATGACACTGGCTGCATCTGCAGCGGCATCCTATATTTCCTATATAGTGCACTACTTATAACCTCGCTGGTCAAAAGTAGTGCACTACATAGGGTGTAGGGTGGCACTCTGTGTCATGACTTTACACCCCAACTATGTAATCTGTCATCTTTAGATGCATAGAAACTAATATACCTGTTTTATTACTGTCTGTGTTTACTATAGAAACTAACATACCTGTTTTATTACTGTCTGTGTTTACTATAGAAACTAACATACCTGTTTTATTACTGTCTGTGTTTACTATAGAAACTAACATACCTGTTTAATGACTGTCTGTGTTTACTATAGAAACTAACATACCTGTTTAATGACTGTCTGTGTTTACTATAGAAACTAACATACCTGTTTAATGACTGTCTGTGTTTACTATAGAAACTAACATACCTGTTTAATGACTGTCTGTGTTTACTATAGAAACTAACATACCTGTTTTATTACTGTCTGTGTTTACTATAGAAACTAACATACCTGTTTATTACTGTCTGTGTTTACTATAGAAACTAACATACCTGTTTAATGACTGTCTGTGTTTACTATAGAAACTAACATGACTGTCTGTGTTTACTATAGAAACTAACATACCTGTTTAATGACTGTCTGTGTTTACTATAGAAACTAACATACCTGTTTTATTACTGTCTGTGTTTACTATAGAAACTAACATACCTGTTTAATGACTGTCTGTGTTTACTATAGAAACTAACATACCTGTTTTATGACTGTCTGTGTTTACTATAGAAACTAACATACCTGTTTAATGACTGTCTGTGTTTACTATAGAAACTAACATACCTGTTTTATGACTGTCTGTGTTTACTATAGAAACTAAGATACCTGTTTTTTGCAAAAAAATTCTAACCTGTTTTCGCTTCGTCATTATGGGGTATTGTGTGTAGATTATTATTTTTTAATGCATTTTAGAATAAGGCTGTAGTGTAACAAAATGTGGAAAAAGTCAAGGGGTCTGAATACTTTCTGAAGGCTCTGTATATTCGGGCTCTGTCTAATGGCTTGTGCCAGAGGCTCTAGAAAGAGAACAAATAGACTTGGACTTGATGGGATGCCCTTTGTATGGAGAACTGTGGGGTAATAGAATGTCCCGTCTGTATGGAGAACTGTGGGGTAATAGAATGTCCTGTCTATATGGAGAACTGTGGGGTAATAGAATGTTCTGTCTATATGGAGAACTGTGGGGTAATAGAATGTTCTGTCTATATGGAGAACTGTGGGGTAATAGAATGTTCTGTCTATATGGAGAACTGTGGGGTAATAGAATGTTCTGTCTATATGGAGAACTGTGGGGTAATAGAATGTCCCGTCTGTATGGAGAACTGTGGGGTAATAGAATGTCTCGTCTATATGGAGAACTGTGGGGTAATAGAATGTCCTGTCTATATGGAGAACTGTGGGGTAATAGAATGTTCTGTCTATATGGAGAACTGTGGGGTAATAGAATGTTCTGTCTATATGGAGAACTGTGGGGTAATAGAATGTTCTGTCTATATGGAGAACTGTGGGGTAATAGAATGTCCTGTCTGTATGGAGAACTGTGGGGTAATAGAATGTTCTGTCTATATGGAGAACTGTGGGGTAATAGAATGTCCTGTCTATATGGAGAACTGTGGGGTAATAGAATGTCCCGTCTATATGGAGAACTGTGGGGTAATAGAATATCCTGTCTATATGGAGAACTGTGGGGTAATAGAATGTTCTGTCTATATGGAGAACTGTGGGGTAATAGAATGTCCTGTCTATATGGAGAACTGTGGGGTAATAGAATGTTCTGTCTATGTGGAGAACTGTGGGGTAATAGAATGTCCCGTCTGTATGGAGAACTGTGGGGTAATAGAATGTTCTGTCTATATGGAGAACTGTGGGGTAATAGAATGTTCTGTCTATATGGAGAACTGTGGGGTAATAGAATGTCCTGTCTATATGGAGAACTGTGGGGTAATATAATGTTCTGTCTATATGGAGAACTGTGGGGTAATAGAATGTCCCGTCTGTATGGAGAACTGTGGGGTAATAGAATGTCCTGTCTATATGGAGAACTGTGGGGTAATAGAATGTTCTGTCTATATGGAGAACTGTGGGGTAATAGAATGTTCTGTCTATATGGAGAACTGTGGGGTAATAGAATGTCCTGTCTATATGGAGAACTGTGGGGTAATAGAATGTCCTGTCTATATGGACAACTGTGGGGTAATAGAATGTTCTGTCTATATGGAGAACTGTGGGGTAATAGAATGTCCTGTCTATATGGAGAACTGTGGGGTAATAGAATGTCCTGTCTATATGGAGAACTGTGGGGTAATAGAATGTTCTGTCTATATGGAGAACTGTGGGGTAATAGAATGTTCTGTCTATATGGAGAACTGTGGGGTAATAGAATGTTCTGTCTAAATGGAGAACTGTGGGGTAATAGAATGTCCCGTCTATATGGAGAACTGTGGGGTAATAGAATGTTCTGTCTATATGGAGAACTGTGGGGTAATAGAATGTCCCGTCTATATGGAGAACTGTGGGGTAATAGAATGTCCTGTCTGTATCCAAGCAGCTGGGTTTGAGTGTAAGGTGCGTATCATGTGGATAAAATAATTGCCAAATACAAAGTGTTTCAATACAGCCCATAAATGATTGAGGGAAACTGTTCTAAACCTAGCTGAACAGCTCTCCTACCATAATCGTCAGGGAAGACATGTTTTTTAACGTGGTACATGTTGTTACTACAAAACGGTGTTGTTTCTGTTCCAGTTGCGTAACAGAGGTCCCAGTACCTTCAGCAAGGCCATGCTGGACATCGAGTGGCCCTACAGGTTCAACAACGGCTCTCTACTTTACATCACTAAACTGGAGGTGGACGGAGACGGAGGCATGAACTGCAGCACAGACATGGAGATCAACCCACTCAATGTCTCAGTACGTCACGGTATCCTCTCTATCTTTCTCTCTTATTCAGCCCAGACACTTTTCCTGCGTCTGTCCTTTCTTGAAATTGTTACCTTCATGGATTTGAAAGAACTGGTAGAGGAAATTCTCTAGTCTAGCCCATGAAAGTACTGGTAGAGGAAACTCTAGTCTAGCCCATGAAAGAACTGGTAGAGGAAACTCTAGTCTAGCCCATGAAGGTACTGGAAGAGGAAACTCTAGTCTAGCCCATGAAAGAACTGGTAGAGGAAACTCTAGTCTAGCCCATGAAAGTACTGGTAGAGGAAACTCTAGTCTAGCCCATGAAAGTACTGGTAGAGGAAACTCTAGTCTAGCCAATGAAAGAACTGGTAGAGGAAACTCTAGTCTAGCCCATGAAAGTACTGGTAGAGGAAACTCTAGTCTAGCCCATGAAAGTACTGGTAGAGGAAACTCTAGTCTAACCCATGAAAGAACTGGTAGAGGAAACTCTAGTCTAGCCCATGAAAGAACTGGTAGAGGAAACTCACTAGTCTAGCCCATGAAAGTACTGGTAGAGGAAACTCTAGTCTAGCCCATGAAAGTACTGGTAGAGGAAACTCTAGTCTAGCCCATGAAGGTACTGGAAGAGGAAACTCTCTAGTCTAGCCCATGAAAGAACTGGTAGAGGAAACTCTAGTCTAGCCCATGAAAGAACTGGTAGAGGAAACTCTAGTCTAGCCCATGAAAGAACTGGTAGAGGAAACTCTAGTCTAGGCCATGAAAGAACTGGTAGAGGAAACTCTAGTCTAGCCCATGAAAGAACTGGTAGAGGAAACTCTAGTCTAGCCCATGAAAGTACTGGTAGAGGAAACTCTAGTCTAGCCCATGAAACAACTGGTAGAGGAAACTCTAGTCTAGCCCATGAAAGAACTGGTAGAGGAAACTCTAGTCTAGCCCATGAAAGAACTGGTAGAGGAAACTCTAGTCTAGCCCATGAAAGAACTGGTAGAGGAAACTTTAGTCTAGCCCATGAAAGAACTGGTAGAGGAAACTCTAGTCTAGCCCATGAAAGTACTGGTAGAGGAAACTCTAGTCTAGCCCATGAAAGAACTGGTAGAGGAAACTCTAGTCTAGCCCATGAAAGTACTGGTAGAGGAAACTCTAGTCTAGCCCATGAAAGAACTGGTAGAGGAAACTCTAGTCTAGCCCATGAAAGAACTGGTAGAGGAAACTCTCTAGTCTAGCCCATGAAAGAACTGGTAGAGGAAACTCTAGTCTAGCCCATGAAAGTACTGGTAGAGGAAACTCTAGTCTAGCCCATGAAAGAACTGGTATAGGAAACTCTAGTCTAGCCCATGAAAGTACTGGTAGAGGAAACTCTCTAGTCTAGCCCATGAAAGTACTGGTAGAGGAAACTCTCTAGTCTAACCCATGAAAGTACTGGTAGAGGAAACTCTAGTCTAGCCCATGAAAGAACTGGTAGAGGAAACTCTAGTCTAGCCCATGAAAGAACTGGTAGAGGAAACTCTCTAGTCTAACCCATGAAAGTACTGGTAGAGGAAACTCTAGTCTAGCCCATGAAAGAACTGGTAGAGGAAACTCTAGTCTAGCCCATGAAAGTACTGGTAGAGGAAACTCTAGTCTAGCCCATGAAAGAACTGGTAGAGGAAACTCTCTAGTCTAGCCCATGAAAGAACTGGTAGAGGAAACTCTCTAGTCTAGCCCATGAAAGAACTGGTAGAGGAAACTCTAGTCTAGCCCATGAAAGTACTGGTATAGGAAACTCTAGTCTAGCCCATGAAGGTACTGGTAGAGGAAACTCTAGTCTAGCCCATGAAAGAACTGGTAGAGGAAACTCTAGTCTAGCCCATGAAAGAACTGGTAGAGGAAACTCTAGTCTAGCCCATGAAAGTACTGGTAGAGGAAACTCTAGTCTAGCCCATGAAGGTACTGGAAGAGGAAACTCTAGTCTAGCCCATGAAAGTACTGGTAGAGGAAACTCTAGTCTAGCCCATGAAAGAACTGGTAGAGGAAACTCTAGTCTAGCCCATGAAAGAACTGGTAGAGGAAACTCTAGTCTAGCCCATGAAAGAACTGGTAGAGGAAACTCTAGTCTAGCCCATGAAAGAACTGGTAGAGGAAACTCTAGTCTAGCCCATGAAAGAACTGGTAGAGGAAATTCTCTAGTCTAGCCCATGAAAGAACTGGTAGAGGAAACTCTAGTCTAGCCCATGAAAGTACTGGTAGAGGAAACTCTAGTCTAGCCCATGAAAGAACTGGTAGAGGAAACTCTAGTCTAGCCCATGAAAGTACTGGTAGAGGAAACTCTAGTCTAGCCCATGAAAGAACTGGTAGAGGAAACTCTAGTCTAGCCCATGAAAGAACTGGTAGAGGAATCTCTCTAGTCTAGCCCATGAAAGAACTGGTAGAGGAAACTCTCTAGTCTAGCCCATGAAAGTACTGGTAGAGGAAACTCTAGTCTAGCCCATGAAAGAACTGGTAGAGGAAACTCTCTAGTCTAGCCCATGAAAGAACTGGTAGAGGAAACTCTAGTCTAGCCCATGAAGGTACTGGAAGAGGAAACTCTAGTCTAGCCCATGAAGGTACTGGTAGAGGAAACTCTAGTCTAGCCCATGAAAGTACTGGTAGAGGAAACTCTCTAGTCTAGCCCATGAAAGAACTGGTAGAGGAAACTCTAGTCTAGCCCATGAAGGTACTGGAAGAGGAAACTCTAGTCTAGCCCATGAAGGTACTGGTAGAGGAAACTCTAGTCTAGCCCATGAAAGTACTGGTAGAGGAAACTCTCTAGTCTAGCCCATGAAAGTACTGGTAGAGGAAACTCTCTAGTCTAGCCCATGAAGGTACTGGTAGAGGAAACTCTAGTCTAGCCCATGAAGGTACTGGTGGAGGAAACTCTAGTCTAGCCCATGAAAGAACTGGTAGAGGAAACTCTCTAGTCTAGCCCATGAAAGTACTGGTAGAGGAAACTCTCTAGTCTAGCCCATGAAAGTACTGGTAGAGGAAACTCTAGTCTAGCCCATGAAAGTACTGGTAGAGGAAACTCTAGTCTAGCCCATGAAAGAACTGGTAGAGGAAACTCTAGTCTAGCCCATGAAAGAACTGGTAGAGGAAACTCTCTAGTCTAACCCATGAAAGTACTGGTAGAGGAAACTCTAGTCTAGCCCATGAAAGAACTGGTAGAGGAAACTCTAGTCTAGCTCATGAAAGTACTGGAAGAGGAAACTCTAGTCTAGCCCATGAAAGAACTGGTAGAGGAAACTCTCTAGTCTAGCCCATGAAAGAACTGGTAGAGGAAACTCTCTAGTCTAGCCCATGAAAGAACTGGTAGAGGAAACTCTAGTCTAGCCCATGAAAGTACTGGTATAGGAAACTCTAGTCTAGCCCATGAAGGTACTGGTAGAGGAAACTCTAGTCTAGCCCATGAAAGAACTGGTAGAGGAAACTCTAGTCTAGCCCATGAAAGAACTGGTAGAGGAATCTCTAGTCTAGCCCATGAAAGTACTGGTAGAGGAAACTCTCTAGTCTAGCCCATGAAAGAACTGGTAGAGGAAACTCTAGTCTAGCCCATGAAAGTACTGGTAGAGGAAACTCTCTAGTCTAGCCCATGAAAGTACTGGTAGAGGAAACTCTCTAGTCTAGCCCATGAAGGTACTGGTAGAGGAAACTCTAGTCTAGCCCATGAAGGTACTGGTGGAGGAAACTCTAGTCTAGCCCATGAAAGAACTGGTAGAGGAAACTCTCTAGTCTAGCCCATGAAAGTACTGGTAGAGGAAACTCTCTAGTCTAGCCCATGAAAGTACTGGTAGAGGAAACTCTAGTCTAGCCCATGAAAGTACTGGTAGAGGAAACTCTAGTCTAGCCCATGAAAGAACTGGTAGAGGAAACTCTAGTCTAGCCCATGAAAGAACTGGTAGAGGAAACTCTCTAGTCTAACCCATGAAAGTACTGGTAGAGGAAACTCTAGTCTAGCCCATGAAAGAACTGGTAGAGGAAACTCTAGTCTAGCTCATGAAAGTACTGGTAGAGGAAACTCTAGTCTAGCCCATGAAAGAACTGGTAGAGGAAACTCTCTAGTCTAGCCCATGAAAGAACTGGTAGAGGAAACTCTCTAGTCTAGCCCATGAAAGAACTGGTAGAGGAAACTCCAGTCTAGCCCATGAAAGTACTGGTATAGGAAACTCTAGTCTAGCCCATGAAGGTACTGGTAGAGGAAACTCTAGTCTAGCCCATGAAAGAACTGGTAGAGGAAACTCTAGTCTAGCCCATGAAAGAACTGGTAGAGGAAACTCTCTAGTCTAACCCATGAAAGTACTGGTAGAGGAAACTCTAGTCTAGCCCATGAAAGAACTGGTAGAGGAAACTCTAGTCTAGCTCATGAAAGTACTGGTAGAGGAAACTCTAGTCTAGCCCATGAAAGAACTGGTAGAGGAAACTCTCTAGTCTAGCCCATGAAAGAACTGGTAGAGGAAACTCTCTAGTCTAGCCCATGAAAGAACTGGTAGAGGAAACTCTAGTCTAGCCCATGAAAGTACTGGTATAGGAAACTCTAGTCTAGCCCATGAAGGTACTGGTAGAGGAAACTCTAGTCTAGCCCATGAAAGAACTGGTAGAGGAAACTCTAGTCTAGCCCATGAAAGAACTGGTAGAGGAAACTCTAGTCTAGCCCATGAAAGTACTGGTAGAGGAAACTCTCTAGTCTAGCCCATGAAAGAACTGGTAGAGGAAACTCTAGTCTAGCCCATGAAATAACTGGTAGAGGAAACTCTAGTCTAGCCCATGAAAGAACTGGTAGAGGAAACTCTAGTCTAGCCCATGAAAGAACTGGTAGAGGAAACTCTAGTCTAGCCCATGAAAGAACTGGTAGAGGAAACTCTAGTCTAGCCCATGAAAGAACTGGTAGAGGAAACTCTAGTCTAGCCCATGCTTACGCCAATCCAACACTTAAATGTGGTGAAAACTATACGAGTGCACAATACGGTAGCAAGGACAAATTATTAGGATGTTATCCTCTCTGTGGTAAAGAAGTTAAAAGGTTGTTTTTCCTCTCTGTCTCTTCTAGAACCCTCTATCTGGAGAGAAGAACATCACCTCTCCGAGTGGAGGAGGAGACGGGACAGAGGGGAGGAACAGGAAGCATGTTCACCGCAGAGAGCTGGAGAGGAAGGAGATGGAGGGAGACCTGGAAACTCTGGTACCGTCTCTACACCTCCAGAGTTGGGGCCAATTTTCATCATTGAAAAACAATGGGAATTTCAGTTTACATCCTGAATTGACTCTAAACAAATCATACAGTAGCAACTAAACTCAGCAAAAAAAAAAAAAAAAGAAACATTCCTTTTTCAGGACCCTGTCTTTCAAATATAATTTGTAAAAATATAAATGAATTCACAGGTCTTCATTGTAAAGGGTTTAAACACTGTTTCCCATGCTTGTTCAATGAACCATAAACAATTAATGAACATGCACCTGTGGAATGGTCGTTAAGACACTAACAGCTTACAGATGGTAGGCAATTAAGGTCACAGTTATTAAAACTTAGGACACTAAAGAGGCCTTTCTACTGACTCTGAAAAACACCAAAAGAAAGATGCCCAGGGTCCCTGCTCATCTGCGTGAATGTGCCTTAGGCATGCTGCGGGGAGGCATGAGGACTGCAGATGTGGCCAGGGCAATAAATTGCAATGTCCGTACTGTGAGACGCCTAAGACAGCACTACAGGGAGACAGAACGGACAGCTGATCGTCCTCGCAGTGGCAGACCACGTGTAACAACACCTGCACAGGATCGGTACATCCGAACATCACACCTGCGGGACAGATACAGGATGGCAACAACATCTGCCCGAGTTACACCAGGAACGCACAATCCCTCCATCAGTGCTCAGACTGTCCGCAATAGGCTGAGAGAGGCCTGACTGAGGGCTTGTAGGCCTGTTGTAAGGCAGGTCCTCACCAGACATCACCGGCAACAACGTCGCACAAACCCACCGTCGCTGGACTAGACAGGACTCTCAAAAACTGCTCTTCACTGACGAGTCGCGGTTTTGTCTAATCAGGGGTGATGGTCGGATTTGCGTTTATCGTCGAAGGAATGAGCGTTACACCGAGACCTCTACTCTGGAGAGGGATCGATTTGGAGTTGGAGGGTCCGTCATGGTCTGGGGCGGTGTGTCACAGCATCATCGGACTGAGCTTGTTGTCATTGCAGGCAATCTCAACGCTGTGCGTTACAGAGAAGACATCCTCCTCCCTCATGTGGTAACCTTCCTGCAGGCTCATCCTGACATGACCCTCCAGCATGACAATGTCACCAGCTATACTGCTCGTTCTGTGCATGATTTCCTGCAAGACAGGAATGTCAGTCTTCTGCCATGGCCAGCGAAGAGCCCAGATCTCAATCCCATTGAGCACGTCTGGGACCTGTTGGATCGGAGGGTGAGGGCTAGGGGCATTCCCCCCAGAAATGTCCGGGAACTTGCAGGTGCCTTGGTGGAAGAGTGGGGTAACACCTCACAGCAAGAACGGGCAAATCTGGTGCAGTCCATGAGGAGGAGATGCACTGCAGTACTTAATGCAGCTGGTGGCCACACCAGATACTGACTGTTACTTTTGATTTTGACCCCCCCCCCCCCCCCCCCCCCGCCTTTGTTCAGGGACACAATATTACATTTCTGTTAGTCACATGTCTATGGAACTTGTTCAGTTTATGTCTCAGTTGTTGAATCTTGTTATGTTCATACAAACATTTACACATGTTAAGTTTGCTGAAAATAAACTCAGTTGACAGTGAGAGGACGTTTCTTTTTTTTGCTGAGTTTATATAGATGGAGGAGATCAGTGATTGTATGTGTGTGTTTTCTGTCAGGACTGTTCCAAGGTCCAGTGTCTGAAGATCCGGTGTCAGGTGGGCCGTGTGGAGAGAGGTCAGAGTGCTATCCTCTACATCCACTCCAGGCTGGGGGTGGCCACCTTCCTCAAGGTGAGACTCCTGTCTGTTATGCTCTAGAGGTTATATACAGTACTAGCCTGGTGTCCTAGGTTATATACAGTACTGGCCTGGTGTCCTAGGTTATATACAGTACTAGCCTGGTGTCCTAGGTTATATACGGTACTGGCCTGGTGTCCTAGGTTATATACAGTACTGGCCTGGTGTCCTAGGTTATATACAGTACTAGCCTGGTGTCCTAGGTTATATACGGTACTGGCCTGGTGTCCTAGGTTATATACGGTACTGGCCTGGTGTCCTAGGTTATATACGGTACTGGCCTGGTGTCCTAGGTTATATACGGTACTGGCCTGGTGTCCTAGGTTATATACGGTACTGGCCTGGTGTCCTAGGTTATATACGGTACTGGCCTGGTGTCCTAGGTTATATACGGTACTGGCCTGGTGTCCTAGGTTATATACAGTACTAGCCTGGTGTCCTAGGTTATATACGGTACTGGCCTGGTGTCCTAGGTTATATACAGTACTAGCCTGGTGTCCTAGGTTATATACGGTACTGGCCTGGTGTCCTAGGTTATATACGGTACTGGCCTGGTGTCCTAGGTTATATACGGTACTGGCCTGGTGTCCTAGGTTATATACGGTACTGGCCTGGTGTCCTAGGTTATATACGGTACTGGCCTGGTGTCCTAGGTTATATACAGTACTAGCCTGGTGTCCTAGGTTATATACGGTACTGGCCTGGTGTCCTAGGTTATATACAGTACTGGCCTGGTGTCCTAGGTTATATACAGTACTAGCCTGGTGTCCTAGGTTATATACAGTACTAGCCTGGTGTCCTAGGTTATATACGGTACTAGCCTGGTGTCCCAGATGTGTTTGTGCTGTATCATACATCTACTCCAGACTGGGGGTGGCCACCTGTTTGAAGACATTTTGCCCTAATGAACACAAACCTGGTTGGAGCATACTGTATGTTTGGGCTCTCGAGTGGAACAGCGATCTAAGGCACTGCATTACAGTGCTAGAGGCGTCACTACAGAACCTGGTTCGATCCCGGGCTGTATCACAACCGGCCGTGATTGGAAGTCCCATAGGGCTGGCGCACAATTGCCCCAGCGTCGTCCGGTTTTGGCCGGTGTAGGCCGTCATTGTAAATAAGAATTTGTTCTTATTAACTGACTTGCCTAGTTTAAATAAAGTAAAAAATATAGACGCCTGGTGGTCCTAGATCATGGTAAATGATGACAACCGTAGGAGTTGGCACGACTGGACTGGGACCACTCGGCTAGCTACATGGGACAAAACTAGGAAATCTTACTATGTTGGCTACCTTTTTTTTTTTTTTTTCGAAAACGACAAAATGTCTGCCGAACCGTGATGATGAGAGGTACAGTAGAGTGTGTTTCTCTTTTCGTCTAGACTGAGAGCCAGAACCGTTCGTTCACCGTGAGATCCTCCGCTTCCTTCAGCGTCATAGAGATGCCTTATAACAAGAACCTGTTGCCAGAGCTGCCCTCCAACACTACTACGGTGAGTCACATGAAGCCATCATAAATCAGGTCTGTATCTAAAATGACTGCAGCCATTATATATATATCACACTACTGTTGACCAGAGCCCATAGGGCAAGGTTCCTCAATAGGGCATGAGGGGAAGAAAATAAATGTGTGTGTGTGTGTGTGTGTGTGTGTGTGTGTGTGTGTGTGTGTGTGTGTGTGTGTGTGTGTGTGTGTGTGTGTGTGTGTGTGTGTGTGTGTGTGTGTGTGTGTGTGTGTGTGTGTGTGTGTGTATGTAAGTAAGTAAGTGCGTGTATGTATATGTATATGTATGTGTATGTATATATATATACACACACACACACACACACACACACAGTATGTATGTATGCAAGTAAGTATATATGTAAGTGTGTGTGTGTGTGTATATATATGTATGTATATATATATATATATGTATGTATGTATGTATGTATGTGTGTATATATATATATATGTATGTATGTATGTGTGTGTGTATATATATATATATATATATATATATATATGTGAGTGTACAAAATATTAGGAACACCTGCTCTTTCCATGACATAGACTGACCAGGTGAATCCAGGTAAAAGCTGTGATCCCTTATTGATGTAACTTGTTAAATTCACTTGAATCAGTGTAAATGAAAGGGAGGAGACATGTTAAAGAAGGATTTTAGACAGCTGAGACATGGATTGTGTATGTGTGCCATTCAGAGGGTGAATGGACAAGACACAAAATATTTTAAGTGCCTTTGAACGGGGTATGGTAGTAGGTGCCAGGTGCACCAGTTTGTGTCAAGAACTGCAACGCTGCTGGGTTTTTTCACGCTCAACAGTTTCCTGTGTGTATCCAGAATGGTCCACCACCCAAAGGACATCCAGCCAACTGGACACAACTGTGGGAAGTATTGGAGTCAACATGGGCCAGCATCCCTGTGGAACGCTTTAACACCTTGTAGAGTCCATGCCCCGATGAATTGAGGCTTTTCTGAGGGCAAAGGGCGTGCAATTTAATATTAAGAAGGTGTTCCTAATGCTTTGTACACTCGGTGCATTTTCTATTATATAATTTTATTTCTTGGACATAAGACTACAATTACCAAGTAATCAAAGTGATTATAATTTAGGAAATCTGTTCCCAAGTATTCCCACGCACAAATAGAGTCATATGTGAACGTATACCAACGTTATCAAGGGTTTGAAATTATTCAGTTTTTCTCAAATTCTATATCTGTTTGGGATTCTTGCGGTCAGTTTTCAGCGTACAAATGATTCACGACTATGTGTTCTGACCATCCGCTCAAGGAAAAATCTGCCCACTGCTGAATGTTATTGGGGGACTCCTGCCATAGGGTCCTGAATGGTTTGTTGTGGCTGGCTGGCTGGCTCGAGGGCCCTGGGTCTGTACCCGCCCTGTGCAACTGGGTCCTGGCCTTTCTAACTGGCTTCCCCCTTTTTCCTCCAAACATAACGATGGCCAAGGTAGGCAACAGCACCTCCACTACGCTGATCCTTAACACGGGGGTCCCACAAGGGTGTGTGCTCAGCCCCATCCTGTACTCCCTCTTCACCATGACTGCGTGATCTCAAATGCCTCCAACTCAATCATCAAGTTTGCAGCCAACACAACAGTTGTAGGCCTGATGACGAGAAAGCATACAGGAGGTGAGAGCCCTGGCGGAGTGGTGCCAGGAAAATAACCTCACCCTCAACAAAATGATCGTGGACTTCAGGAGACAGCAGAGGGAGCATCGACGGGCCGCAGTGGAGAGGGTGGAAAGCTTCGAGTTCCTCAGTGTAGACATCACTGACCACCTGAAATGGTCCACCCACAGAGACAGTGTGGTCAAGAAGGCACAACAGTGTGGTCAGACTGTATCACCGCCTGGTATGGCAACTGTACCATGCGCAACCTCAGGGCTCTCCAGAGGGTGGTGTGGTCTGCCCAATGCATCACCGGGGGCAAACTGCCTGCCCTCCAGGACATCTACACCACCCGGTGTCACAGGAAGGTCAAGAAGATCATCAAGGACCTCAGCCACCCCGAGCCACGGCCTGTTCACCCCACTACCATCTAGAAGATCATCAAGGACCTCAGCCACCCGAGCCACGGCCTGTTCACCCCGCTACCATCTAAAAGATCATCAAGGACCTCAGCCACCCAAGCCACGGCCTGTTCACCCCGCTACCATCTAAAAGGCGGAGACTGTACAGGCGCTGCAAAGCTGGGACTGAGAGACTGATAAACAGCTTTTATCTCAAGGCCATCAGACTGTTAAACATTTACCTCTAGCCGGCCTCCGCCCAGCACCCTACCCTGAACTTTAGTCACTGGTACTAGCCAGCTACCACTTGGAACTCTACCCTTTGCTATGAGACTGCTGCCCTATGTACATAAACATGGAACATTGGTCACTTTAATAATGTTTACAACTGTTTTACCCACTTCATATGTATATACTGTATTCTAGTCCTGGTTCATCCTATATAACTACTGCTGTCCACTTCATATGTATATACTGTATTCTAGTCATGGTTCATCCTATATAACTACTGCTGTCCACTTCATATGTATATGCTGTATTCTAGTCATGGTTCATCCTATATAACTACTGCTGTCCACTTCATATATATATATATATATATATATAAATACAGTGAGGAAGTATTTGATCCCCTGCTGATTTTGTACGTTTGCCCACTTCCATTTAAGAATGATGGCGGCCACTGTGTTCTTGGGGACCTTCAATGCTGCAGACATTTTTTGGTACCCTTCCCCAGATCTGTGACTCGACACAATCCTGTCTCGTTGCTCTACAGACGATTCCTTCGACCTCATGGCTTGGTTTTTGCTCTGACATGGGACCTTATATCGACAGGTGTGGGCCTTTTCAAATCCTGTCCAATCAATTGAATTTACCACAGTTGGACTCCAATCAAGTTGTAGAAACATCTCAAGGATGATCAATGGAAACAGGATGCACCTGAGCTCAATTTTGAGTCTCATAGCAAAGGGTCTCCAAAAGCTAATTGAAGTCAGGAGTCAGCTAACCTTGAGTCCAATCAATGAGATGAGATTGGAGATGTTGGTTAGAGCTGCGTTGCCCTATAAAAAACATTAACAAGAAATAAGCATTGCTTGATGTGAACCATGCCTCGAACAAAAGAGATCTCAGAAGAACTAAGATTAAGAATTGTTGACTTGCATAAAGCTGGAAAGGGTTACAAAAGTATCTCTAAAAGCCTTGATGTTCATCTGTCCACGGTGAGACAAATTGTCTAAATGAAGAAAGTTCAGCACTGTTGCTACTCTCCCTAGGAGTGACCGTCCTGCAAAGACGGCCACACGGCCAGGACTACCTGGCTTGATGACTCCTTGCTGTCCCCAGTTCACCTGGCCGTGCTGCTGCTCCAGTTCCAACTGTTCTGCCCGCAGCTATGGAACCCTGACCTATTCACCGGACATGCTACCTGTCCCAGACCTGCTGTTTTCAACTCTCTAGAGACAGCAGGAGCGGTAGAGATACTCTCAAAGATCGGCTATGAAAAAGCCAACTGACACTTACTCTTGTGTTACTGACTTGTTGCACCCTCGACAACTACTATGATTATTATTATTTGACCATGCTGGTCATTTATGAACATTTGAACATCTAGGCCATGTGCTGTTATAATCTCCACCCGGCACAGCCAGAAGAGGACTGGCCACCCCTCATAGCCTGGTTCCTCTCTAGGTTTCTTCCTAGGTTTTGGCCTTTCTAGGGAGTTTTTCCTAGCCACCGTGCTTCTACACCTGCATTGCTTGCTGTTTGGGGTTTTAGGCTGGGTTTCTGTACAGCACTTTGAGATATCAGCTGATGTAAGAAGGGCTATATAAATACATTTGATTTGATTTGATTTTGATGACTGTAAGAGCACGGCGCAGAATGCTCAATGAGGTTAAGAAGAATCCTAGAGTGTCAGCTAAAGACTTACAGAAATCTCTGGAACATGCTAACATCTCTGTTGACGAGTCTACGATACATAAAACACTAAATAAGAATGGTGTTCATGGGAGGACACCACGCAGGAAGCCACTGCTGTGGTTGCTGCCACAGGGCCTGGACAGCTTGCTATCATCGACGGAAAAAAACGAATTCACAAGTTTATCAAGACATTTTTCAGGAGAATGTTAGGCTATCTGTCCGCCAATTTGAAGCTCAACAGAAGTTGGGTGATGCAACAGGACAACGACCCAAAACATAGAAGTAAATCAACAACAGAATGGCTTCAACAGAAGAAAATACTCTTCTGGAGTGGCCCAGTCAGAGTCCTGACCTCAACCCGATTTAAAATGCTGTGGCATGACCTCAAGAGAGCAGTTCACACCATCCCAAGAATATTGCTGAACTGAAACAGTTTTGTAAAGAGGAATGGTCCAAAATTCCTCCTGACCGTTGTGCAGGTCTCATCCGCAACTACAGAAAACATTTGGTTGAGGTTATTGCTGCCAAAGGAGGGTCAACCAGTTATTAAATCCAAGGGTTCACATACTTTTCCCACCCTGCACTGTGAATGTTTAAGCAGACTGTGTTTGTCTATTGTTGTGACTTTAATGAAGATCAGATCAAGTTTTATGACCAATTTATGCAGAAATCCAGGTATTTCCAAAGGGTTCACATACTTTTTCTTGCCATTGTTTATTTATATTCCGGACTCTGACATTGCTCGTTCTAATATGTCTTTCTTAATTCCTTTCTTTTTATTTTGGAGATTTGTGTTTTATTGTTAGGTATTACTGCACTGTTGGAACATAAGCATTTCACTACAACATGATAACAAAATATATGTATGCGACTAATACCATTTGAATTGTCCCGTGTGGGATAAAATAATACCAACCGTCCCGTGTGGCTCAGTTGGTAGAGCATGGTGTTTGCAACGCCAGGGTTGTGGGTTCGATTCCCACGGGGGACCAGTACAGGGAAGAAAAAAAAGTATGAAATGTATAAGAGTGTCTGCTAAATGACTAAAATGTAAAAATGTAAAATTGGGGACCCATAGGATCCTGAATGGTTTGTTGTGGCTGGTAATATAATTGGAGACCCATAGGATCCTGAATGGTTTGTTGTGGCTGGTAATATAATTGGGGACCCATAGGATCCTGAATGGTTTGTTGTGGCTGGTAATATAATTGGGGACCCATAGGATCCTGAATGGTTTGTTGTGGCTGGTAATATAATTGGAGACCCATAGGATCCTGAATGGTTTGTTGTGGCTGGTAATATAATTGGAGACCCATAGGATCCTGAATGGTTTGTTGTGGCTGGTAATATAATTGGGGACCCATAGGATCCTGAATGGTTTGTTGTGGCTGGTAATATAATTGGGGACCCATAGGATCCTGAATGGTTTGTTGTGGCTGGTAATATAATTGGAGACCCATAGGATCCTGAATGGTTTGTTGTGGCTGGTAATATAATTGGAGACCCATAGGATCCTGAATGGTTTGTTGTGGCTGGTAGTATAATTGGAGACCCATAGGATCCTGAATGGTTTGTTGTGGCTGGTAATATAATTGGGGGGCCCCTGCCATAGGCTCCTGAATGGTTTGTTGTGGCTGGTAATATAACTGGGGACCCCTGCCATAGGCTCCTGAATGGTTTGTTGTGGCTGATAATATAATTGGGGGGCCCCTGCCATAGGCTCCTGAATGGTTTGTTGTGGCTGGTAATATAACTGGGGACCCCTGCCATAGGCTCCTGAATGGTTTGTTGTGGCTGGTAATATAATTGGGGGGCCCCTGCCATAGGATCCTGAATGGTTTGTTGTGGCTGGTAATATAATTGGGGGGCCCCTGCCATAGGCTCCTGAATGGTTTGTTGTGGCTGGTAATATAATTGGGGGACCCCTGCCATAGGATCCTGAATGGTTTGTTGTGGCTGGTAATATAATTGGGGGGCCCCTGCCATAGGCTCCTGAATGGTTTGTTGTGGCTGGTGATATAATTGGGGGGCCCCTGCCATAGGCTCCTGAATGGTTTGTTGTGGCTGGTAATATAATTGGGGGACCCCTGCCATAGGATCCTGAATGGTTTGTTGTGGCTGGTAATATAATTGGGGGGCCCCTGCCATAGGATCCTGAATGGTTTGTTGTGGCTGGTAATATAATTGGGGGGCCCCTGCCATAGGCTCCTGAATGGTTTGTTGTGGCTGGTAATATAATTGGGGGGCCCCTGCCATAGGCTCCCGAATGGTTTGTTGTGGCTGGTAATATAATTGGGGGGCCCCTGCCATAGGCTCCTGAATGGTTTGTTGTGGCTGGTAATATAATTGGGGGGCCCCTGCCATAGGCTCCCGAATGGTTTTGTCTCATTGTGTATTATAAACCCTGTGATTTTATCCTCCAGGTGAGTATGTCAGTGATCTGGGTGAAATCTGAATCTGAACCGGTCCCTTGGTGGGTAGTGGCCCTGGCCCTGATCGCTGGACTACTGCTGCTGGCTTTGCTTATCTTCGTCATGTACAAGGTACACACACACACAACCGTGCCAATGATAGATTCCAATCTGTCGTTTTTCTCTCCACTCTCCTGGGCTCTTCCAACCATTACTGTATCTAAAACCTCTCCTTACCTCCCACTTGATGTGACAGAAGGGACCAGTTTCCTCCATTACTGTATCTAAAAACCATTGTCTTCTCTTTACCACCCTCTGACAGAAGTGACCAGCTGAAAGCCTAATGATGAGCTTCCGCCATATTGTTTTCACCTGTCAAGTCCTTTCTTTCAAACCATTTCATTTAACGGTTGCAATTCACCAATGACAAAAATATAACATACACTCCCCTCTGTATTTATCTGGACGGTGAAGCTAAAAATGTGTGTCTGTCTGGATTTAAGGCAACAGTACAGAATGTCACCTTTATTTATATATCTGTTTCACCGTTATGAAATTAAAGCAATTTATGTATCTAGTCGTCGTCCCCCCCCCCCCCCCCCATTTTAAAGGTGTCATAGTCAAAAGTTGAGTATTTGGTACCATATTCTTAGCACGCAATGACTACATCAAGCTGGTGTCTCTACAAACTGGATGGATGTATTTGCTGTTTGTTTTGGATCATATTGTGTCCAATAGAAATTAATAATGTAATTTTGTAAGAATATAATGTTTCTGAACACTACATCAATAAATGATACCCCCCAAAACATATCAAGCCCCCCAACAAATGCTAACCTCCCATTATTGGTAATGGTGAGAGGTAAGCATGTTTTCAGGCTATTATCTAACTTTCTCACTCATCATTATTATTCACGATTTTGCAATTCCTTATTATCTGCAATCATGGTAGAATCCACACGAATGTAGAAATGTTCAGAGGATTTCTTTTTTGGGGGGGATCCTAATTGACTGTGCCTCCTCCCTCCAGCTGGGTTTCTTCGAGCGTGTACGCCCCCCACAGGAAGACAGCGTGGAGAAGGAGCAGCTGGCGCCGCAGGAGAACGGTGACAGGAACACAGATGCTTGAAAGACCCCCCCCCCCCGAGGCTCTTAACGCACGACCCTGTGTAGCTGTCTGTAAATACACAACGGATAACCCGTGTCTGAATAGGTTCCCTATGTAATGCTCTACTTTGGAACAGAGCCCCGATGGGAAAGCACCAGTGTACACACACACAGTCCCATCTACTCTTTATAATCATACTCACACTGTACACTGTACCCTGTACCCTGCATCCTGAAGCCCTGTACCCTGTATCCTGAAGCCCTGTACACTGTACCCTGCATCCTGAAGCCCTGTACCTTGTATCTGCATCCTGAAGCCCTGTACCTTGTATCTGCATCCTGAAGCCCTGTACCCTGAAGCCCTGTATCCTGAAGCCCTGTATCCTGAAGCCCTGTACCCTGTACCCTGAAGCCCTGTACACTGTACCCTGTATCCTGAAGCCCTGTACCCTGTATCCTGAAGCCCTGTACCTTGTATCTGCATCCTGAAGCCCTGTACCCTGAAGCCCTGTACCTTGTATCTGAATCCTGAAGCCCTGTACCCTGAAGCCCTGTACCTTGTATCTGCATCCTGAAGCCCTGTACACTGTACCCTGTAGTCTACTGCTCCTCTTGCATATATTTAGACAACACTGCTGTATGACATGGCTGGGAAGAACAAACAAGTCATTTGATATTAAAATGCTGATGTAAATCATTTTTTTTTTTTTTTAAAAGGACTCCCGATCTTCTTCTGGTTATTGTTCAGCATCTTTTAGTGCACTTGGACTTTCAGTTTTTTTAAATGAATTGCTTGCTACAACAATGTGAATTCGAGACTGCAAGGATGATATGAGGTGGAAGAGTTATCAATAACAATGTTGTATTGTCTTCAATGACAATACATGACATGTGTTTTTGAATGGGCAACTGCAAGGTGTTAATATGGACGTATTGTATGTTCTGTTATGCTTCTGGCAATTGATGACATTCGGGGCAATTTTCCACTCTCCAGGTACAGGATTATATGTAGGGACATATACAAATCACAGTTTGTATAAAAGGACGAAATTTACCCATATTGGGTAATCAACGTGGCACTTCATTTTTTTTTTTTTGTATCAGAGCACTATAATATCTAATGAAACATTACCCATCACCCACTGCTTCATCTGTTTCTTCACACTTTGGTTTTATTTATCTTAAAGCAAGTTTGATGTTACAGACCTAGTTGTAATTTTACCAGACATTTTTTTTCAATTGATTTCCAGTTCCTTGTTCATACTTGTTTTGTAAAGACAATATTGGAAATGGTGATGTATTCCTTCCCCACATATCTGGTTGAGCTGACAAAGTTTTGATCTTTCCTAAATTAAAATGTCTAAAACCATAAGCATTTCTCTGTGCCCTGCTTTTATACTTGTTGCCACATTATCGGCTGTGATCCTGATAAACTTTATAGCACTTAAAGTTATCTGATGAACTGTGTTCATAGATGATTTATGAAACATTTAACAACTAGCCTAAGTTCCCATAAACTTACATCTCCCTCCCAACACAATTTATACATAAGACAATTCATTTTTTTGGGTAATAATATTTATTTTGATATCATAAACCGGTAAGTACATTTCCACTTGAAAGGATCTGAATCAGTCTTGCTGGGTGTGGAGAAGAACAACTTTTTCTTTTTACTGTCTGTCTGTCAGCAAGAAGCTGAGGTCACTGCCAGATTCAAATTCTGTTGTTGGCTTCCCCCTGAAACACAAACACAGGCTGAGAGAGAGACAGGATCACATAACCCGATCACATAACCCCTAGTTATTTACTAGTGTTAGGTAACATACACAACTATAGAAGAGACATTTTAGCCTGCTTTATTGTGTTCAACACTTTGATATGTTAAACTTGTTTTGTGCTTTATTGGGCCTGTGTGAGTGAGAGAGATGATTGGTGTTACCTGGTGAACAGCCGTGCCTTGCAGGTGCCCAGTAGAGTAGCCTTGTTTCCTTCTACTAGCAACATGGAGCCCTCTCTCAAGCCCTAAGACAAATCAACAATCAGTGAAAGCATAGCCTAATATGTAGAATACAATCTCTCTCAGACACCAGAACAGATGGAGGTCAGGGTCCTCGTGGTTCAATCTTTATCTCTCAGACTCCTCGTGGTTCAATCTTTATCTCTCAGACTCCTCGTGGTTCAATCTTTATCTCTCAGACTCCTCGTGGTTCAATCTGTATCTCTCAGACTCACCAGAACAGATGGAGTGTCAGGTTCCTCATGGTTCAATCTGTATCTCTCAGACTCACCAGAACAGATGGAGTGTCAGGTTCCTCATGGTTCAATCTGTATCTCTCAGACTCACCAGAACTGATGGCGTATCAGGTTCCTCATGGTTCAATCTTTATCTCTCAGACTCACCAGAACTGATGGCGTATCAGGTTCCTCATGGTACTGAATGATCCTCTGCTCTCGTGTCTCCTGGGGAGAAGAAGGGAAAAAAAACAAAAGACAGTGTGACATTTTGACCTTACACCAGCTTCCTTTAAGGCACTACGGTTCCCAGACACAGATGAACCTAGTCCCAGACTACAAAAGCATTTTCAATGGAGATTCTACATTCAGGATAACCATTGAATATTTGTCAGAGAAACCAGCCCTACTATTTTCATCAATAACTATACTGAACTGATACTCTGCTATATAATACTACCCTGTACAACTCACCCCCATGTGTCTGCTGTTAGGGTCCGTATCCAGGAAGTGAGGGTTGATGTTGAAAGGCACTAAACCAATGGCATTGAAGGAGGGCGGGTACACGATAGGCATGTCGTTGGTAGTGTTAATGCTGACAGTAGAGACGTTGGTGCCAGCACTGGAACCCATGTAGGGAACACCATCCTGGAGTTATAACAGAGAGAGTTACTGTAGGGAACACCATCCTGGAGTTATAACAGAGAGTTACTGTAGGGAACACCATCCTGGAGTTATAACAGAGAGTTACTGTAGGGAACACCATCCTGGAGTTATAACAGAGAGTTACTGTAGGGAACACCATCCTGGAGTTATAACAGAGAGTTACTGTAGGGAACACCATCCTGGAGTTATAACAGAGAGTTACTGTAGGGAACACCATCCTGGAGTTATAACAGAGAGTTACTGTAGGGAACACCATCCTGGAGTTATAACAGAGAGTTACTGTAGGGAACACCATCCTGGAGTTATAACAGAGAGTTACTGTAAGGTAACTGTGGGGTTACTGTAGGGTTACTGTAGGGTTACTGTAGGGGTTACTGTAGGGGTTAGGGCTACTGTAGGGTTAGTGTTACTGTAGGGTTACTGTAGGGGTTACTGTAGGGGTTAGGGCTACTGTAGGGTTACTGTAGGGGTTAGGGTTACTGTAGGGTTACTGTAGGGGTTAGGGCTACTGTAGGGTTAGTGTTACTGTAGGGTTACTGTAGGGGTTACTGTAGGGGTTAGGGCTACTGTAGGGTTAGTGTTACTGTAGGGTTAGTGTTACTGTAGGGGTTACTGTAGGGTTACTGTAGGGGTTAGGGCTACTGTAGGGTTAGTGTTACTGTAGGGTTAGTGTTACTGTAGGGGTTACTGTAGGGTTACTGTAGGGTTTGGGTTACTGTAGAGTTACTGTAGGGTTACTGTAGGATTACTGTAGGGTTTGGGTTACTGTAGGATTACTGTAGGGTTACTGTAGGATTACTGTAGGGTTACTGTAGGATTACTGTAGGGTAACTGTAGGATTACTGTAGGGTTACTGTAGGGTTAGGGTTACTGTAGGGGTTAGGGCTACAGTAGGGTTAGTGTTACTGTAGGTTAGGGTTACTGTAGGGTTACTGTAGGGTTACTGTAGGGGTTAGGGTTACTGTAGGGTTACTGTAGGGTTTGGGTTACTGTAGGGTTACTGTAGGGGTTACTGTAGGATTACTGTAGGGTTTGGGTTACTGTAGGGTTACTGTAGGGGTTACTGTAGGGTTACTGTAGGGTTATTGTAGTGTTACTGTAGGGTTACTGTAGGGGTTACTGTAGGGTTTGGGTTACTGTAGGGTTACTGTAGGGGTTACTGTAGGGTTTGGGTTACTGTAGGGTTACTGTAGGGGTTACTGTAGGGTTACTGTAGGGTTACTGTAGGGTTTGGGTTACTGTAGGGTTACTGTAGGGTTACTGTGGGGTTACTGTAGGTTAGGGTTACTGTAGGTTAGGGTTACTGTAGGGTTACTGTTGGGGTTAGGGATACTGTAGGGTTACTGTAGGGGTTACTGTAGGGTTACTGTAGTGTTACTGTAGGGGTTTCTGTAGTGTTACTGTAGGGGTTACTGTAGTGTTACTGTAGGGGTTACTGTAGTGTTACTGTAGTGGTTACTGTAGGGGTTACTGTAGGGGTTACTGTAGGGGTTACTGTAGGAGTTACTGTAGGGGTTAGGGTTACTGTAGTGTTACTGTAGGGGTTACTGTAGTGTTACTGTAGGGGTTACTGTAGTGTTACTGTAGGGGTTACTGTAGGGGTTACTGTAGGGTTACTGTTGGGGTTAGGGTTACTGTACTGTTACTGTAGGGTTACTGTAGGGTTACTGTAGGGGTTACTGTAGGGTTACTGTAGGGTTACTGTAGGGTTACTGTTGGGGTTACTGTAGGGTTACTGTTGGGGTTAGGGATACTGTAGGGGTTACTGTAGGGGTTACTGTAGGGTTATGGTTACTGTAGAGTTACTGTAGGGGTTGCTGTAGGGTTACTGTAGGTTTAGGGTTAGGGTTACTGTAGGGTTACTGTAGGGTTAGGGTTACTGTAGGGGTTACTGTAGGGGTTACTGTAGGGGTTACTGTGGGGTTACTGTGGGGTTACTGTGGGTTACTGTGGGTTACTGTAGGGTTACTGTAGGGGTTACTGTAGGGTTATTGTAGTGTTACTGTGGGGTTACTGTGGGGTTACTGTAGGGTTAACTGTAGGGTTACTGTGGGGTTACTGTAGGATTACTGTAGGGTTACTGTAGGATTACTGTAGGGTTACTGTAGGGTTAGGGTTACTGTAGGGGTTAGGGCTACTGTAGGGTTAGTGTTACTGTAGGTTAGGGTTACTGTAGGTTAGGGTTACTGTAGGGTTACTGTAGGGTTACTGTAGGGGTTAGGGTTACTGTAGGGTTACTGTAGGGTTTGGGTTACTGTAGGGTTACTGTAGGGGTTACTGTAGGATTACTGTAGGGTTTGGGTTACTGTAGGGGTTACTGTAGGGTTACTGTAGGGTTATTGTAGTGTTACTGTAGGGTTACTGTAGGGGTTACTGTAGGGTTTGGGTTACTGTAGGGTTACTGTAGGGGTTACTGTAGGGTTTGGGTTACTGTAGGGTTACTGTAGGGGTTACTGTAAGGTTACTGTAGGGTTACTGTAGGGTTTGGGTTACTGTAGGGTTACTGTGGGGTTACTGTGGGGTTACTGTAGGTTAGGGTTACTGTAGGTTAGGGTTACTGTAGGGTTACTGTTGGGGTTAGGGATACTGTAGGGTTACTGTAGGGGTTACTGTAGGGTTACTGTAGTGTTACTGTAGGGGTTTCTGTAGTGTTACTGTAGGGTTTACTGTAGTGTTACTGTAGGGGTTACTGTAGTGTTACTGTAGTGGTTACTGTAGGGGTTACTGTAGGGGTTACTGTAGGAGTTACTGTAGGGGTTAGGGTTACTGTAGTGTTACTGTAGGGGTTACTGTAGTGTTACTGTAGGGGTTACTGTAGTGTTACTGTAGGGGTTACTGTAGGGGTTACTGTAGGGTTACTGTAGGGTTACTGTTGGGGTTAGGGTTACTGTACTGTTACTGTAGGGTTACTGTAGGGTTACTGTAGGGGTTACTGTAGGGTTACTGTAGGGTTACTGTTGGGGTTACTGTAGGGTTACTGTTGGGGTTAGGGATACTGTAGGGGTTACTGTAGGGGTTACTGTAGGGTTATGGTTACTGTAGAGTTACTGTAGGGGTTGCTGTAGGGTTACTGTAGGTTTAGGGTTAGGGTTACTGTAGGGTTACTGTAGGGTTAGGGTTACTGTAGGGGTTACTGTAGGGTTACTGTGGGGTTACTGTGGGGTTACTGTGGGGTTACTGTAGGGTTACTGTAGGGGTTACTGTAGGGTTATTGTAGTGTTACTGTGGGGTTACTGTGGGGTTACTGTAGGGTTAACTGTAGGGTTACTGTGGGGTTACTGTAGGATTACTGTAGGGTTACTGTAAGGTTACTGTAGGTGTTACTGTAGGGGTTACTGTAGTGTTACTGTAGGGTTAATGTAGGGTTACTGTTGGGGTTAGGGATACTGTAGGGGTTATTGTTGTGTTACTGTAGGGTTACTGTGGGGTTACTGTAGGGTTACTGTGGGGTTACTGTGGGGTTACTGTAGGGTTACTGTAGGGTTACTGTAGGGGTTACTGTAGGGTTATTGTAGTGTTACTGTGGGGTTACTGTGGGGTTACTGCAGGGTTAACTGTAGGGTTACTGTGGGGGTACTGTAGGATTACTGTAGGGTTACTGTAGGGTTACTGTAGGTGTTACTGTAGGGGTTACTGTAGTGTTACTGTAGGGTTACTGTAGGGTTACTGTAGTGTTACTGTAGGGTTACTGTGGGGTTACTGTAGGGTTACTGTAGTGTTACTGTAGGGTTACTGTGGGGTTACTGTAGGGTTACTGTAGGGTTACTGTAGGTGTTACTGTAGGGTTATGGTTACTGTAGAGTTACTGTAGGGGTTGCTGTAGGGTTACTGTAGGGTTAGGGTTAGGGTTACTGTAGGGTTACTGTAGGGTTAGGGTTACTGTAGGGTTACTGTAGGGGTTACTGTAGGGGTTACTGTAGGTTAGGGTTACTGTAGGGGTTACTGTAGGGTTACTTTAGGGGTTACTGTAGGGGTTACTGTAGGGTTACTGTTGGGTTACTGTAGTGTTACTGTAGGGGTTACTGTAGGGTTACTGTAGGGTTACTGTTGGGTTACTGTAGGGGTTACTGTAGGGTTACTGTAGGGTTACTGTAGGGTTACTCTAGGGGTTACTGTAGGGTTAGGGTTACTGTAGGGTTACTGTAGGGTTAGGGTTACTGTAGGGGTTACTGTAGGGTTACTGTAGGGTTACTGTAGGTTAGGGTTACTGTAGGGGTTACTGTAGGGGTTACTGTAGGGTTACTGTAGGATTACTGTAGGGTTAGGGTTAGGGTTACTGTAGGGTTACTGTAGGGTTAGGGTTACTGTAGGGGTTACTGTAGGGTTACTGTTGGGGTTACTGTAGTGTTACTGTAGGGGTTACTGTAGGGTTACTGTTGGGGTTAGGGATACTGTAGGGGTTATTGTAGTGTTACTGTAGGGTTACTGTGGGGTTACTGTAGGGTTACTGTGGGGTTACTGTGGGGTTACTGTAGGGTTACTGTAGGGGTTACTGTAGTGTTATTGTAGTGTTATTGTAGTGTTACTGTAGGGTTAACTGTAGCGTTACTGTGGGGTTACTGTAAGGTTACTGTAGGGTTACTCTAGGGTTACTCTAGGGGTTACTGTAGTGTTACTGTAGGGGTTACTGTAGGGGTTAGGGATACTGTAGGGGTTATTGTAGTGTTACTGTGGGGTTACTGTAGGGTTACTGTAGGGTTACTGTAGGGTTACTGTAGGGTTATGGTTACTGTAGAGTTACTGTAGGGGTTGCTGTAGGGTTACTGTAGGGTTACTGTAGGGTTAGGGTTAGGGTTACTGTAGGGTTACTGTAGGGTTACTGTAGGGTTAGGGTTACTGTAGGGTTACTGTAGGGGTTACTGTTGGGTTACTGTTGGGTTACTGTTGGGTTACTGTAGGGTTACTGTAGGGTTACTGTTGGGTTACTGTAGGGGTTACTGTAGGGTTACTGTAGGGGTTACTGTAGGGTTACTGTAGGGTTACTGTTGGGTTACTGTAGGGTTACTGTAGGGGTTACTGTAGGGTTACTGTAGGTTAGGGTTACTGTAGGGTTACTGTGGGGTTACTGTAGGGTTACTGTGGGGGTTACTGTAGGGTTAGGGTTACTGTAGGGTTACTGTAGGGTTACTGTAGGGGTTACTGTAGGGTTACTGTAGGGTTAGGGTTACTGTAGGGTTACTGTAGGGTTACTGTAGGGGTTACTGTAGGGTTACTGTTGGGGTTAGGTGGTGGAGACGTTAGTACCGGCCCTGGAGCCCATGTGGGCTCACCATTCTGGGGCATAAGAGTAAGCAGGATACACAATCATTCAGTTGTTTATTCCACTCATGGGCTCTCTCTATTGGCTATATCAGTTGACAGTAAGAACAACGTTTGTACACGCAGGAATCAACTGTAAATATTGTGAAATTACAGTTTAATCTGAGACAGTGTTTCCCAAAAACTACCTAAACTACTGCCAGCCATTCAGGTGTGCCAGTTCTGGAATATAGGCTATCAGAGTGAAACAGCTGTAGTACCCGAGGACAGGTTTTGGGGAACACTGCTCAAACAAACAAATGATATCAGTCTGACCTGCAGAACCCTCTTGTTGATCTCAGACAGCACATTGTTGTCGTAGAGACATTTCAGCAGACGGAATGTGTTGCCACCGCCTATAAAGAGAACAACTGTTATGACTTTATTACACTGTATACCATCCTACTTTATTACACTGTATACCGTCCTACTGTATACCGTCCTACTTTATTACACTGTATACCGTCCTACTTTATTACACTGTATACCATCCTACTTTATTACACTGTATACCAACCTACTTTATTACACTGTATACCATCCTACTTTATTACACTGTATACTGTCCTACTTTATTACACTGTATACCATGCTACTGTATACCGTCCTACTTTATTACACTGTATACCGTCCTACTTTATTACACTGTATACCGTCCTACTTTATTACACTGTATACTGTCCTACTTTATTACACTGTATACCGTCCTACTTTATTACACTGTATACCCTACTACTTTATTACACTGTATACCATCCTACTTTATTACACTGTATGCTGTCCTACTTTATTACACTGTATACATCCTACTGTATTACACTGTATACCATCCTACTTTATTACACTGTATACCGTTCTACTTTATTACACTGTATACTGTCCTACTTTATTACACTGTATACCGTCCTACTTTATTACACTGTATACCCTACTACTTTATTACACTGTATACCATCCTACTTTTACACTGTATACTGTCCTACTTTATTACACTGTATACCGTCCTACTTTATTACACTGTATACCGTCCTACTTTATTACACTGTATACCCTACTACTTTATTACACTGTATACCATCCTACTTTATTACACTGTATACCGTCCTACTTTATTACACTGTATACCGTCCTACTTTATTACACTGTATACCATCCTACTGTATTACACTGTATACCATCCTACTTTATTACACTGTATACCGTACTACTTTATTACACTGTATACCAACCTACTACCTTCTTAACATGTAGTCAATCTGTGTACTGGTGTGTAGATTACTTTAACTCTTGCATTCCTTCAATGACACCTACTGTATGTAGGCCTATGGTTTTTGTATTTCATATTTGAGAGGCCCTATGAGGTGCTAAAGTACGAGCTCAAGGTCCGCTCCTCACCTATAAATATACCCTCAGCCTTCCTTACAGCTTCCACTGGGTCAGAGGCCTCGTGTATGCTGTCCACCTCATAACCTGTCAGACAAACAGACAACCACTCACATTAGAACAGCCAATAACCTGCCTCACATCGACACCCTAGTCCTTACTACGCACACTGCACCTGATAACGTCTAAGAGAGAGGGTTTGACAAGTGTTAAACGAAATGTGCTTATATCAATCAAGTCCTCTCAGATCTCCACAAGAGCATAAAGCATAGGGTCTAGGGATTCATTTGGGATTGGGCCTGAGTTACTTGATTGATTTGGGATTGGGCCTGAGATATTTGATTGATTTGGGATTGGGCCTGAGTTATTTGATTGATTTGGGATTGGGCCTGAGTTATTTGATTGATTTGGGATTAGGCCTGAGTTATTTGACTGATTTGGGATTGGGCCTGAGATATTTGATTGATTTGGGATTAGGCCTGAGTTATTTGATTGATTTGGGATTGGGCCTGAGATATTTGATTGATTTGGGATTAGGCCTGAGATATTTGATTGATTTGGGATTGGGCCTGAATTACTTGATTGATTTGGGATTGGGCCTGAGATATTTGATTGATTTGGGATTGGGCCTGAGATATTCCAGACACACAGCATTAGGGCTGTGTAAAGGGAATGGACCAGTGTAAAAGACGTACCCAAACTGTTGAACTTGTCCCTGGCAGTCTTTGCGTAGCCATCTCTATCACACAGTGCATAAGGGATGAATAAGATCCTCGCCACACCTCTGCAAGAAATACATTACACTGTTAGGTTATACACTGACTATACGAAACATTAGGAACACCTTCCTAGTATTGAGTTGTAACCACACCCCTCCACTTTTTTCCTCAGAACAGCCTCAATTCGTCGGGGCATGAACTCTACAAGGTGTCGAAAGCGTTCCACGGAGTTGCTGGCCCATGTTGACTCCAATGCTTCCCACAGTTGTGTCCAGTTGGCTGGATGTCCTTTGGGTGGTGGACCATTCTTAATACACACGGGAAACTGTTGAGCGTGAAAAACCCAGCAGCGTTGCAGTTCTTTACATAAACCGGTGTGCCTGGCACCTACTACCATACCCCGTTCAAAGGCACTTAAATCTTTGGTCTTGCCATTCACCTCTAAATGTCAAACATACACAATCCATGTCTCATGTTTAAGTAGTTAGAGACATGTATAAGTAGTTAGAGACATGTTTAAGTAGTTAGAGACATGTTTAAGTAGTTAGAGACATGTATTATTAGTTAGAGACATGTTTAAGTAGTTAGAGACATGTTTAAGTAGTTAGAGACATGTTTAAGTAGTTAGAGACATGTATAAGTAGTTAGAGACATGTATAAGTAGTTAGAGACATGTTTAAGTAGTTAGAGACATGTTTAAGTAGTTAGAGACATGTATAAGTAGTTAGAGGCATGTATAAGTAATTAGAGACATGTATAAGTAGTTAGAGACATGTTTAAGTAGTTAGAGACATGTTTAAGTAGTTAGAGACATGTATAAGTAGTTAGAGACATAGTTAGAGACATGTTTAAGTAGTTAGAGACATGTATAAGTAGTTAGAGACATGTTTAAGTAGTTAGAGACATGTTTAAGTAGTTAGAGACATGTATAAGTAGTTAGAGACATGTTTAAGTAGTTAGAGACATGTATAAGTAGTTAGAGACATGTATAAGTAGTTAGAGACATAGTTAAGTAGTTAGAGGCATGTATAAGTAGTTAGAGACATGTTTAAGTAGTTAGAGGCATGTTTAAGTAGTTAGAGACATGTATAAGTAGTTAGAGACATGTATAAGTAGTTAGCGACATGTATAAGTAGTTAGACATGTATTAGTAGTTAGAGACATGTATTAGTAGTTAGAGACATGTATAAGTAGTTAGAGACATAGTTAGAGACATGTATAAGTAGTTAGAGACATGTTTAAGTAGTTAGAGACATTTATAAGTAGTTAGAGACATGTATAAGTAGTTAGAGACATGTATAAGTAGTTAGAGACATGTTTAAGTAGTTAGAGACATGTTTAAGTAGTTAGAGACATGTTTAGAGACATGTTTAAGTAGTTAGAGGCATGTATAAGTAGTTAGAGACATGTTTAAGTAGTTAGAGACATGTTTAAGTAGTTAGAGACATGTATAAGTAGTTAGAGACATGTTTAAGTAGTTAGAGACATGTATAAGTAGTTAGAGACATGTTTAAGTAGTTAGAGACATGTATAAGTAGTTAGAGACATGTTTAAGTAGTTAGAGACATGTTTAAGTAGTTAGAGACATGTATAAGTAGTTAGAGACATGTTTAACTAGCTAGAGTAAAGGAGGGTCAGATTGTAAGTGTACAGTACAACAGCATTCCTTCCATAGTCTTTAGGGGTGTGATTTTTTTAGAGTAGTCCAGGCACTTTGATGGTCAGTATAGGTCAGTGGATTTAGATACTTACTTTCCGAAAAAGTCTTTGATCTGCTGTTGACAATGTTCCAGATATCCACCCCCGTGCAGGGTTGAGTTGGACACGAGCAGAAGTCTCCTCTTCATATCTTTCAAGACAAGGTTTTGATCAAAGTTTACAACTCACTCAGGGTTAAATAGGCTACCTCATCCTACACCTCAAAGATGACTTTAGCAGTACATAGCCGGCGTGCATAAACAGGAAGTGTTCTCAGGAGGTGTCAAGGTACAAGGTCTATGGAGTGAGATTTGTTTATTTATTCTCTAAGTATGGCCACCACGATCTGTGTGTATATTCAACATAACTCACAAATAAAACAATGATCTGTGAATACATAAAAAAATATTTTGTCAATAAAACCAAAATCCTCAATAAAATAAAATTGTAAAAAAATCACAAATGAAACCATAATCTGTGAATATGTAAAAAATATTTCACAAATTAAACCATTATCCATGAATATGAACAAAAATTCTGTAAACACAGAACACAGATCCACAAGCACTTTCTGAATGCACAAATGCACATTCCACAGATGTAAACGTTAGAGATTTCTGAACATTCGCTCACAAATTGTTCAACATTTGTTCAAATCGTAGTTTTATTTGTGAGCTATGTTGAATATTTTCAGATCATGATTTTATTTGTGATTTATGGTGAATACTTGTGAAATATATTTTTTACATATTCATGGATAATGGTTAAATTTGTGATATTTTTGGCGGATTATGGTTTTATTTTACTAAATATATTCACGGATTATAGTTTTATTTGGGAGTTATGCTGAATATACATGTATCGTGGTGGACATACTTAGAGAATAAAGAAACAAATCTACCTCCATTCAATTTCCTGGTCTCAGTTTAAAGTTCAACTACGGGTCTGTTTTGCTGACAAGTCTCTCATACAGTCATTAAATAATCTAATCTGATTACTTCTCCTGATAAATCTACCTGTTGTCGAAAAGGTTGTGAAATCTTTCGATACAACAAACCTTTGGCGATTATTCTTGTGGTCATTGATTGGAAACAATGTTGCGCGTCAAGAGGTCACAGATTGCAACACTGATTTAAAAGTAGCCTTGACCACATATGATATTTACAGTTTCGTAGGAAATGTTCAAATGTCGGCTACAAAACTGTACCTTTGCGTCAAGGTTTTCTCATGCTGTTACCGTGTGTGGAAAAGCGGTCAGCTGATAAATCACATGACAAGCCTCATGTCACATGGTGCTTTCACGACCACTGGGAAATCGGAAAAACACGAAGTCAAACCATGACATCGGCGATCTTCGGGTCAGAAAGTCGTAGCTCTTAAAAAGATGCCCGAGTTTCCGCCTTGGAATTGCAAGTTGAATGACCGTTCAAAACAAATTTTCTCCATCGGAGCTCAATCCTATGAGAAGTTATTTAGAAAACAGTGATGTCGGAGATTTTCGAGTTCCCAGGTGATTTCCACGCAGCATCAACAGCGAGAGGCAGATGATATACGGACACGCCCGGTGACCCAAAAATCGATGACGTACGTCGCGCACTTGAGAGTCGAACATCAAATCAAATTGTATTGGTCAAGATGCGCCAAATACAACTTGTTTAGATTTTACCGTGAAACGCTTCCTTACAAGCACTTCCCAAAGATGCAGAGTTTTAAAAGAATAATACAATAAAATAGAGAAGAATGGAGCTACATTGAACTCCAAAAGTGTTGGGACAGTGACACATTATTTGTTGTTTTGGCTCTGTACTTCAGCACTTTGGATTTGAAATTATACAATGAGGGTATTTTCTTCCATATCGGGTGAACCATTAATTTCAACATATTTATTGTGTGAAATGGTAGGCTATCTCTCTGGCCACCCCCAAAGCCAACTCCTCCTTTGGCCGTCTCTCTTTCCAGTTCTCTGCTGCCAATGACTGGAACGAACTACAAAAATCTCTGAAACTGGAAACACTTATCTCCCTCACTAGCTTTAAGCACCAGCTGTCAGAGCAGCTCACAGATCACTGCACCTGTACATAGCCCATCTATAATTTAGCCCAAACTACTACCTCTTCCCCTACTGTATTTATATATTTATTTTGCTCCTTTGCACCCCATTATTTCTATTTCTACTTTGCACTTTCTTCCACTGCAAATCTACCATTCCAGTGTTTTACTTGCTATATTATATTTACTTTGCCACCTTGGCCTTTTTTGCCTTTACCTCCCTTATCTCACCTCATTTGCTCACATTGTATATAGACTTATTTTCTACTGTATTATTGACTGCATGTTTGTTTTACTCCATGTGTAACTCTGTGTTGTTGTATGTGTCGAACTGCTTTGCTTTATCTTGGCCAGGTCGCAATTGTAAATGAGAACTTGTTCTGAACTTGCCTACCTGGTTAAATAAAGGTGAAATAAAAAATAAATAAATAAAAAATAGTAGCCCACAATGGCATAGAAATTAATTGGCCTACTTGATGGCCAACAATGTATAATTCTTCACATTTAATGTCAGTTACATTGTGGACTTTTCCCCATAACAGAAGCACTCAAGCCATAGACTTTTCTCTCTGCTTCCGCAAGGCAAGGTGCCGGTGCATCAGGTCTGACACCAACAGGCTCCTGAACAGCTTCTATCCCCAAACCATAGACTTTTCTCTCTGCTTCCGCAAGGCAAGGTGCCGGTGCATCAGGTCTGACACCAACAGGCTCCTGAACAGCTTCTATCCCCAAGCCATAGACTTTTCTCTCTGCTTCCGCAAGGCAAGGTGCCGGTGCATCAGGTCTGACACCAACAGGCTCCTGAACAGCTTCTATCCCCAAACCATAGACTTTTCTCTCCGCTTCCGCAAGGCAAGGTGCCGGTGCATCAGGTCTGACACCAACAGGCTCCTGAACAGCTTCTATCCCCAAGCCATAAGACTTTTCTCTCTGCTTCCGCAAGGCAAGGTGCCGGTGCATCAGGTCTGACACCAACAGGCTCCTGAACAGCTTCTATCCCCAAACCATAGACTTTTCTCTCTGCTTCCGCAAGGCAAGGTGCCGGTGCATCAGGTCTGACACCAACAGGCTCCTGAACAGCTTCTATCCCCAAGCCATAAGACTTTTCTCTCTGCTTCCGCAAGGCAAGGTGCCGGTGCATCAGGTCTGACACCAACAGGCTCCTGAACAGCTTCTATCCCCAAGCCATAAGACTTTTCTCTCTGCTTCCGCAAGGCAAGGTGCCGGTGCATCAGGTCTGACACCAACAGGTTCCTGAACAGCTTCTATCCCCAAACCATAGACTTTTCTCTCTGCTTCCGCAAGGCAAGGTGCCAGTGCATCAGGTCTGACACCAACAGGCTCCTGAACAGCTTCTATCCCCAAGCCATAAGACTTTTAAATAGCTAACAGAATGGCTACGCAGACTCTGCGGTGACCTTTATATTTTACACTGTCTCTATGTTCACTCACAGGACTCTACACAGTCACACACACTAACACTCTTAACAAACACATAACACACTCACACACACACACACACACACACACACACACACACACACACACACACACACACACACACACACACACACTGACACCCCAACACACACACATAACACACTCACACACATACACACACACACACACACACACACACACACACACACACACACACCCTGACACTCCAGCACACACACATAACACACTCACACACACACACACACACACACACACACACACACACACTGACACCCCAACACACACACATAACACACTCACACACATACACACACACACTCACACACACACACACACACACACACACACACACACACACACACACACACACACACACACACACACACACACACACACACACACTGACACCCCAACACACACACATAACACACTCACACACACACACACACACACTGACACCCCAACACACACACACATAACACACTCTCACACCCTGACACTCCAGCACACACATTTATACTGACTCTACACACACACTCACACACCCTGACACTCCAGCACAAACATGTATACTGACTCTACACACACACTCACATATAATCATCATTCTCCTGTCTACTTCCCCCTATAGATATCTATCTACATTACTCCAGTATCCCTGTCTCCTTCCCCCTATACATATCTACCTCCATCACTCCAGTATCCCTGTCCCCTTCCCCCTATACATATCTACCTCCATCACTCCAGTATCCCTGTCTCCTTCCCCCTATACATATCTACCTCCATCACTCCAGTATCCCTGTCCCCTTCCCCCTATACATATCTACCTCCATCACTCCAGTATCCCTGTCCCCTTCCCCCTATACATATCTACCTCCATCACTCCAGTATCCCTGTCCCCTTCCCCCTATACATATCTACCTCCATCACTCCAGTATCTCTGTCCCCTTCCCCCTATACATATCTACCTCCATCACTCCAGTATCTCTGTCTCCTTCCCCCTATACATATCTACCTCCATCACTCCAGTATCCCTGTCCCCTATACATATCTACCTCCATCACTCCAGTATCCCTGTCTCCTTCCCCCTATACATATCTACCTCCATCACTCCAGTATCCCTGTCCCCTATACATATCTACCTCCATCACTCCAGTATCCCTGTCTCCTTCCCCCTATACATATCTACCTCCATCACTCCAGTATCCCTGTCCCCTATACATATCTACCTCCATCACTCCAGTATCCCTGTCCCCTTCCCCCTATACATATCTACCTCCATCACTCCAGTATCCCTGTCCCCTATACATATCTACCTCCATCACTCCAGTATCCCTGTCCCCTTCCCCCTATACATATCTACCTCCATCACTCCAGTATCCCTGTCCCCTATACATATCTACCTCCATCACTCCAGTATCCCTGTCCCCTTACCCCTATACATATCTACCTCCATCACTCCAGTATCCCTGTCCCCTATACATATCTACCTCCATCACTCCAGTATCCCTGTCCCCTTCCCCCTATACATATCTACCTCCATCACTCCAGTATCCCTGTCCCCTATACATATCTACCTCCATCACTCCAGTATCCCTGTCTCCTTCCCCCTATACATATCTACCTCCATCACTCCAGTATCCCTGTCCCCTATACATATCTACCTCCATCACTCCAGTATCCCTGTCCCCTATACATATCTACCTCCATCACTCCAGTATCCCTGTCCCCTTCCCCCTATACATATCTACCTCCATCACTCCAGTATCCCTGTCCCCTTCCCCCTATACATATCTACCTCCATCACTCCAGTATCCCTGTCTCCTTCCCCCTATACATATCTACCTCCATCACTCCAGTATCCCTGCCCCCTATACATATCTACCTCCATCACTCCAGTATCCCTGTCCCCTTCCCCCTATACATATCTACCTCCATCACTCCAGTATCCCTGTCCCCTTACCCCTATACATATCTACCTCCATCACTCCAGTATCCCTGTCCCCTATACATATCTACCTCCATCACTCCAGTATCCCTGTCTCCTTCCCCCTATACATATCTACCTCCATCACTCCAGTATCCCTGTCCCCTTCCCCCTATACATATCTACCTCCATCACTCCAGTATCCCTGTCCCCTATACATATCTACCTCCATCACTCCAGTATCCCTGTCCCCTTCCCCCTATACATATCTACCTCCATCACTCCAGTATCCCTGTCCCCTATACATATCTACCTCCATCACTCCAGTATCCCTGTCCACTTCCCCCTATACATATCTACCTCCATCACTCCAGTATCCCTGTCTCCTTCCCCCTATACATATCTACCTCCATCACTCCAGTATCCCTGTCCCCTTCCCCCTATACATATCTACCTCCATCACTCCAGTATCCCTGTCCCCTTCCCCCTATACATATCTACCTCCATCACTCCAGTATCCCTGTCTCCTTCCCCCTATACATATCTACCTCCATCACTCCAGTATCCCTGTCCCCTTCCCCCTATACATATCTACCTCCATCCCTCCAGTATCCCTGTCTCCTTCCCCTATACATATCTACCTCCATCACTCCAGTATCCCTGTCCCCTTCCCCCTATACATATCTACCTCCATCACTCCAGTATCCCTGTCCCCTTCCCCCTATACATATCTACCTCCATCACTCCAGTATCCCTGTCCCCTATACATATCTACCTCCATCACTCCAGTATCCCTGTCCCCTTCCCCCTATACATATCTACCTCCATCACTCCAGTATCCCTGTCCCCTATACATATCTACCTTTATCACTCCAGTATCCCTGTCCCCTTCCCCCTATACATATCTACCTCCATCACTCCAGTATCCCTGTCCCCTTCCCCCTATACATATCTACCTCCATCACTCCAGTATCCCTGTCCCCTATACATATCTACCTCCATCACTCCAGTATCCCTGTCCCCTTCCCCCTATACATATCTACCTCCATCACTCCAGTATCCCTGTCCCCTATACATATCTACCTCCATCACTCCAGTATCCCTGTCTCCTTCCCCCTATACATATCTACCTCCATCACTCCAGTATCCCTGTCTCCTTCCCCCTATACATATCTACCTCCATCACTCCAGTATCCCTGTCCCCTATACATATCTACCTCCATCACTCCAGTATCCCTGTCCCCTTCCCCCTATACATATCTACCTCCATCACTCCAGTATCCCTGTCTCCTTCCCCCTATACATATCTACCTCCATCACTCCAGCATCCCTGTCCCCTATACATATCTACCTCCATCGCTCCAGTATCCCTGTCTCCTTCCCCCTATACATATCTACCTCCATCACTCCAGTATCTCTGTCCCGTTCCCCCTATACATATCTACCTCCATCACTCCAGTATCCCTGTCTCCTTCCCCCTACACATATCTACCTCCATCACTCCAGTATCCCTGTCCCCCGCCCCCTATACATATCTACCTCCATCACTCCAGTATCCCTGTCTCCTTCCCCCTATACATATCTACCTCCATCACTCCAGTATCCCTGTCTCCTTCCCCCTATACATATCTACCTCCATCACTCCAGTATCCCTGTCCCCTTCCCCCTATACATATCTACCTCCATCACTCCAGTATCCCTGTCCCCTTCCTCCTATTGATAATAGCGACATGGGAGTCACTCAGAGTGCAACACGGGGAAGGGAATCTCCAGTGCACTCTTCCAATGGTTAACACATGCCACTAATAAATAGAACCCTCCGTTCAGGAGAAAAGTTATTAGAAGTCATGAACCATGATCACACCACGTACGACTGGTCTAATACTTAGAGTACTTCCGTCGTGAGGTTAGCTCCTCCGTGGATAACATAGCTATGAAATAGACTTCATACCTACCGCCACTACAATAGTGGAAGACACAGTGACTTGTAGAAAAACTACTACAGACTCCCTTGACACCAATTCTGACTGACCTCCAGGCATTGACCTGAAAATTACCTGACTACGTCAGACTCATTCTGAACAAGTTGTAATCTGCCAGGATACTTGGTTTTCTTCCCTTGACATGCGCGATTGTGTAAGCATAAACGCACATGCACAACGGAACATCCAATTAGGATTTATGCTAGGATCACTTAAGGGTCCAAGCAAAATACCAGCCTTAGTAAAGTTGAACATTTACTTCTAGGCCTTTGACTCTACAGCACTCACCAGTTTTCTAACCAGAAGTCCATAGGTCATCACTGTAGACTGCCCAAAACTAGTGCCTTACAGCTGTAGACTTATCATATAGTTGTCAACTTAGGATAGTACCCTAAGCGCCACCCCGCAAATTAGGAAAGCCCTAAATATGTCATTAGACAATGCCAGGATAGGGTCATTTTGCCAAGACCATGGACGTAGATAGAATACAGTCCAATTAGATGATTAAGGTGGGATAACTATATTTTGTTTTGTTTATGCTTTCATTCATTTTGTTTCATTTTCTTCGGCACATAGAAAGTGATAGAGCCATAAACAACTCCCCCATACAACCATCAGTTAGTGCCACAACGCCGCTCATTTGGGAGGAAATGTAATGATATATTTCATGAGTGTGTGTGCGTTGTTAACATCTGCCTAAGTTACTGCCCAGATATTCCAGTCTGGACGACCAGACGACGGGTCCGGAACGGCGATCCCAATCCGGACATCCGCTGCCGAGTCATGGAACGGACTTCTTCATTTGCAGAGACCCTACCCGGGTCGACCACCAGAGGGGGGACTGCAATAGCAACCACCAACTGGACATCTGCTGCCCAGCCTTGGAGCGGACTTCTTCATTTGCAGACACCCTACCCGGGTCGACCGCCAGATGGGGACCACAACGATGATCCACAACCAGGACAACCCACGTTCATTTTTATGTTGGTTTACAACATGCAGTTTAATCGCAAGATTGAACCCAACATGGGGGGACTGTCATGACGTTGGCCTGTGGGTAAGGTTTATGACCCCCCCCCATAAATACCTTTCTCCCTTCCCCTCTCTGACCCTACTGAAGGACTTGAATAGCCTGTGTTAAATATAGAGAGTCTGGGAACATCAAACAAATGGGGAAAGGAACCATATTTTGGTAATAAAACCAGTTGGAAATATGCTTTGGAACGTAATGAGTATGGGTTCCGTTGTTATCTGAGACATTATGATTGATGACAGGACGACATAAACTGTACCTGGGAAAGTATCCACCCTCTAGTTATCAGAGTCACATGGAATTGTTATGCAATTGAAATGTTTGATATTGAAATTGTTTGTTAGGAGATTAAATGTAATTTTAGCTTCCAAATGAGAGATTTGGGTTTTCATAAGGAAAGTGCCCTGCTTGATCAGTGGCCCACCCCTGTGAAGAGGAGGGGTTATAAACGATGAAACACATCCTTCCCCCCTCTCCACTATATAAGCCTTTGACGAAAAGATAACCACGTTGTTCCAGTACGGGAGGTCTGCAGCCTCTACGTTAGAAGGACACACATGTCAACTAAACCATATAAAGTACAGAACTAAGCCAACCTCGGCGTGAGCTTTGATGGCGAATGGTATGAACTTTGAGCTTATTCACTACAGAAGTGATACTTCCTAGCCGTTGAGTTAGCAGCGGCCGCTGAAGACGTGGGCTAGGAAAGGACGGACGACGGAACCAGTCTAACAGACGGACGAAGATACCACCACGTATCCAATTTACCACCAGAGACATTCTTAAGAGTTTACAGGAAGATCTGTTGGCCAACCCGGCCAGCATCTACAACCAATCTACCGAAGCGCAGCTCAGAGTAAATATTTATTGCATTTTCCTTTTCCAAATGGGCGGTAATTTAGAATGCATAAGATAATGTATTTACGATAGCATAGCTGCTGTTTCTCTGTTCCTAAATCTTCCCGCTCTTTCATTCAAGCCCAACCCCCTTTCCTTTGTGTAACCAGGTTCCGTCCACCGGGACGTTTTCTGTATGACATCATTTGTATTCTGTGTATATGTAATTCTGTGTGATTAGTTTAGGTATTTAGTAAATAAATAATTAAACCCAATTTTGTATTGCTGATTCAACTTGTTAGCCAGGGTTCGTGAAGATAGCCAAGAATTTACAACTTTCATTATGAGACTGAAAATAAGATAAGGGTTAATATTGACTGCTATCGATGTAAAATATTACTAAGTATTTTAAGAGTTTATTCGGAAGATAACGGCTCTATAAACGTTCTTCCGTGGTGCCCCGACTTTCTAGTTAATTACATTTACATGATTAGCTTAATCAGGTAATATTAATTACAGAGAAATCATTTTATAAGTTAGCATGTCATATCACTTAATCCGGCATAGCCAAAGACACGACAATATCTACCTCCATCACTCCAGTATCTCTGTCTCCTTCCCCCTATACATATCTACCTCCATCACTCCAGTATCCCTGTCTCCTTCCCCCTATACATATCTACCTCTATCACTCCAGTATCCCTGTCTCCTTCCCCTATACATATCTACCTCCATCACTCCAGTATCTCTGTCCCCTTCCCCCTATACATATCTACCTCCATCACTCCAGTATCTCTGTCTCCTTCCCCCTATACATATCTACCTCCATCACTCCAGTATTCCTGTCCCCTTCCCCCATACATATCTACTTCCATCACTCCAGTACCCCTGTCTCCTTCCCCCTATACATATCTACCTCCATCACTCCAGTATCCCTGTCCCCTTCCCCCTATACATATCTACCTCCATCCCTCCAGTATCCCTGTCCCCTTCCCCCTATACATATCTACCTCCATCACTCCAGTATCCCTGTCTCCTTCCCCCTATACATATCTACCTCCATCACTCCAGTATCCCTGTCTCCTTCCCCCTATACATATCTACCTCCATCACTCCAGTATCTCTGTCTCCTTCTGCCTATATACAGTGGGGAGAGCAAGTATTTGATACACTGCCGATTTTGCAGGATTTCCTACTTACAAAGCATGTAGAGGTCTGTCATTTTTATCATAGGTACACTTCAACTGTGAGAGACGGTATCTGTAAAAATCCAGAAAATCACATTGTATGATTTTTAAGTAATTAATTAGCATTTTATTTATGAACATGATCTTATATCATTTAAAAGCTTAAATTCTTGTTAATCTAACTGCATTGTCCGATCTGCGACTCTTTCAAACTCTTGCTTGTGCCTGTTGTTTCTTCCCGTTAACGTTGCGACCTTGTCACGTCCTGACCAGTGAAAGAGGTCATTTGCCATAGTAGAGTGGTCAGGGCGTGGCAGGGGGGTTTGTTTTGTAGGTATTTTGGGTTTTCTGTTTCTATGTGTGTTTGTTCTAGTTATCATTTTCTATGTGTTGGTTTTCATGTTCTGCAGAGTATGGTTTCCAATCAGAGGAAAGGTGTCTTTTGTTGTCTCTGATTGGAAGCCATACTTAGGCAGCCTGTTTTTCCTTTGGAGTTGTGGGTAGTTGTTTTCCGTTTTGTCCTGAGTACTTTACGGAACTGCTGGCTGTCGTTTTGTTATTTTTGTTTAAGTGTTCTCTATAAAATAAAGTAAGAATGAGCACTATACACGCTGCCCCTTGGTCTCCCTTTCACGACCCCTGTGACAGACCTTTAGAAATGTTTGTAATGACCTGTCAAACACGACATGTTAATGAATGAAATGGGCTCATTGGAATACATTGTCTTCCTGTTGCATCAATAAAGACCGTAAAGCTTCGTCCGGGAAAGAGACCATTATTTTGAATGGGTGTTCAAGTTATAATTTAATACAGTTGAAATGTTTACAAACTAGATGGGCTGAAATGAAAGCCACTTCCTAAAATGAACACTCTATAGTGATATTATGTCTCATCTGACAAATGATCTAAAGTACGCATAGATAGGTATAATCTAGAAGCAAACTGTTGATCTTTAATCTGAGAGTATCCTGCTATTGATATACTCATTAATTATTCAACAATAATTAATGAGGCAGGCCTAGACAGAACACATTTTTGGTGGTTGCTGTCTTGTTCCACCTCATTATGTTGATTTATTCATACATGCAAATATACCCAGTGTATTTATGCGAATTAGGTGCATATTTAAATACCTGTTACCATTAGAACATGTATATAGGAGTGCATTCTAAGAAAAAATGTTACATTTCACAATAAATTGAATACCTGAATTCCCAGCAAAACTCCATTATTTGTCTGTGCCAGTAAAATGTTGTATTATTGTTGCACCGGTCGGCCCAACAGTAATAGGCTTTGGTTAAAGCTCAATGTTCAATTCAGATCTACCTACCATCATATCTAAGCCAACATGACACCAATGTCAAATGAGCAAATCACCTTCATTGGAAGTACACACACATCATGTGTCTTCCTGCCTCTGGTCATGAGTCTTCCTGCCTCTGGTCATGAGACTTCCTGCCTTTTACCGAGACCGCATACCGGATTTTTAACAGGGTCATTAAGCATTAGGAAAAAAATTAAAAAAATTCCCTGACGCAGACATTTTGTCATAGGCAGCAGGTTACAATAGCACTGTCAATTACAGACTTTCGGTTGCTCCAAAAAAATCTATCTTTGCATGTGAAGATTATCACCTTCCGGGGTGTGAAAACCACGGAAATTTAAAAAATAATAATAATGTTTTAAGTGAGAAGTAGGCATTGGTCTGAAGCCGGAAAATAAAGGAAATTCCCTTGTGCACCACAATGCCTATTCCACCCATGCTCTACCAAGGTTTTCCAGAACACGGCTTTGACCTACTACACTAGCTATGTTGGTCTACATTTAGTTTTTTAATATGCTATAATTCAGTCAATATCTGATGGAATTGAAAAATGTTTGGAGTATCTTCCTCTATTGTCAAACTGTTGCATTTATCAGAATTGTTTTAAAAACATTTTAACAATTTTAATGACTGTTGCTAGTTTCAGACGTTGGTCTATCTGTCTAAAGTTTTGAGGGCAAAGGAATGTTCTGGGTTTGGATAACCATGTTCTGGGTTTGGATGACCACGTTCTGGGGTTTGGATAACCATGTTCTGGGGTTTGGATAACCATGTTCTGGGTTTGGATGACCATGTTCTGGGGTTTGGATAACCATGTTCTGGGGTTTGGATAACCATGTTCTGGGTTTGGATAACCATGTTCTGGGTTTGGATAACCATGTTCTGGGGTTTGGATAACCATGTTCTGGGTTTGGATAACCATGTTCTGGGGTTTGGATAACCATGTTCTGGGTTTGGATAACCATGTTCTGGGGTTTGGATAACCATGTTCTGGGTTTGGATAACCATGTTCTGGGTTTGGATAACTGCTAACGATGTGTCCTCTGGTTCCATTTGGGTCTGAGATGTATGATCTATTAATACCATGTAAACTACTATAATTCAAACAGTCGGACACAAATCTAACACAACGGCTTTAAGATGGCCAATTAAATCCTTCTGAAGTTCATTAAAGTAATTTTTTTTAAATTGTTGACATAATGATTGTTATTTTCCCTTTATTTTTATAGTCACTATTGTAAAATGAAAATGTTTCTCTCACCAGCATGGATTGGTCACCAGTGACTGAAACAACCAGAGATGGCAGTAAAGACCAACATTCAGATTAGTCTGCCATACCATACTGAGACTGTCCAGATTAAAAGCTCCTACTCCCATGGATGTCCATTTTCACCCTCCCCCCAGCTGGGTGCGTTTCCCAGGAGTCTCCCTGCCTTGTAGGGCATGGTGTTTTTCCTGGCCCACAGCTGGCTGCCCTGGGCGGCATGGTGTTTTTCCCGGCCTGGGCCACGGCTGCCCTGTGTGCGCGTGTGCCCACGGCTGGCTGCCCTGCTGGCCATGATGAGGAAATTATAAACACAGCGGTCAGCACATCACTGCCTGTCAGCTCTGTTTAGTGGAATGTCATTCCCTAACTTTCTTCCTTTTTCCTGCCCTCTCTCTCTCTCTCTCTCTCTCTCTCTCTCTCTCTCTCTCTCTCTGTGTCTCTCGTTTGCTCTCTCTCTCTGTCTCTGTCTCTGTCTCTGTCTCTGAATCTGTTTATGTCTCTCGCTCGCTCGCTCGCTCTCTCTCTCTCTCTTTGTCTCTCGCTCGCTCCCTCTCTCTCTCTCTCTCTCTCTGTCTCTGTCTATGTCTCACGCTCGCTCCCCCTCTCTCTCTCTCTCTCTCTCTGTCTATGTCTCTCGCTCGCTCCCTCTCTCTCTCTCTCTCTCTCTCTCTCTCTGTCTATGTCTCTCGCTCGCTCCCTCTCTCTCTCTCTGTCTCTGTCTATGTCTCTCGCTCGCTCCCTCTCTCTCGCTCTGTTTCTGTCTCTGTCTCTGTCTCTCGCTCACTCCCTCTCTCTCCCTCTCTCTTTGCCCTCTCTCTCTGTCAGGTGCAGTCTGCCCAACGCATCACCGGGGGCAAACTACCTGCCCTCCAGGACACCTACAGCACCCGCTTTCAAAGGAAGGACAAAAAGATCATCAAGGACAACAACCACCCGAGCCACTGCCTGTTCACCCTGCTATCATCCAGAAGGCGAGGTCAGTACAGGTGCATCAAAGCTGGAACCGAGAGACTGAAAAACAGTTTCTATCTCAAGGCCATCAGACTGTTAAACAGCCACCACTAGCACATTAGAGGCTGCTGCCATATCTACATAGACTTGAAATCACTGGTCACTTTAATAAATGGAACATTACTTTAATAATGTTTACATATTTTGCATTTCTCATCTCATATGTACATACTGTATTCTATATTATCTATTGTATCTTAGTCTATGCCCTCTGACATTGCTCATCCAAATATTTATATATTCTTAATTCATCATTCCTTTACTTAGATTCGTGTGATTTGGGTATATGTTGTGAAATTGTTAGATATTACTTGTTAGATATTACTGCACTGTCGGAACTAGAAGGACAAGCATTTCGCTACACCTGCAATATCATCTGCTAAACACTGTGTATGTGACCAATAAAATTGTATTTGATTTTATCTCTCTCTTTCTCTCTCTTTCTCTCTCAGGTTGAGGCTGAGTCAGTTAGCTCTACTGGGCAGTGCAGGCTGAGTCAGTTAGCTCTACTGGGCAGTGCAGGCTGAGTCAGTTAGCTCTACTGGGCAGTGCAGGCTGAGTCAGTTAGCTCTACTGGGCAGTGCAGGTTGAGTCAGTCAGCTCTACTGGGCAGTGCAGGCTGAGTCAGTTAGCTCTACTGGGCAGTGCAGGCTGAGTAAGTTAGCTCTACTGGGCAGTGCAGGCTGAGTCAGTTAGCTCTACTGGGCAGTGCAGGCTGAGTCAGTTAGCTCTACTGGGCAGTGCAGGTTGATTCAGTCATCTCTACTGGGCAGTGCAGGTTGAGTCAGTTAGCTCTACCGGGCAGTGCAGGCTGAGTCAGTTAGCTCTACTGGGCAGTGCAGGCTGAGTCAGTTAGCTCTACTGGGCAGTGCAGGTTGAGTCAGTTAGCTCTACCGGGCAGTGCAGGCTGAGTCAGTTAGCTCTACTGGGCAGTGCAGGCTGAGTCAGTCAGCTCTACTGGGCAGTGCAGGTTGAGTCAGTCAGCTCTACTGGGCAGTGCAGGCTGAGTCAGTCAGCTCTACTGGGCAGTGCAGGTTGAGTCAGTTAGCTCTACTGGGCAGTGCAGGCTGAGTCAGTTAGCTCTACAGGGCAGTGCAGGCTGAGTCAGTTAGCTCTACAGGGCAGTGCAGGCTGAGTCAGTTAGCTCTACTGGGCAGTGCAGGCTGAGTCAGTTAGCTCTACTGGGCAGTGCAGGCTGAGTCAGTTAGCTCTACTGGGCAGTGCAGGCTGAATCAGTTAGCTCTACTGGGCAGTGCAGGCTGGGTCAGTTAGCTCTACTGGGCAGTGCAGGCTGAGTCAGTCAGCTCTACTGGACGGTGCAGGCTGAGTCAGTTAGCTCTACTGGGCAATGTAGGCTGAGTCAGTTAGCTCTACTGGGCAGTGCAGGCTGAGTCAGTCAGCTCTACTGGGCAGTGCAGGTTGAGTCAGTTAGCTCTACTGGGCAATGCAGGCTGAGTCAGTCAGCTCTACTGGGCAGTGCAGGCTGAGTCAGTCAGCTCTACTGGGCAGTGCAGGTTGAGTCAGTAAGCTCTACAGGGCAGTGCAGGCTGAGTCAGTTAGCTCTACTGGGCAGTGCAGGCTGAGTCAGTTAGCTCTACTGGGCAGTGTAGGCTGAGTCAGTTAGCTCTACTGGGCAGTGCAGGCTGAGTCAGTTAGCTCTACTGGACAGTGCAGGTTGAGTCAGTTAGCTCTACTGGGCAGTGCAGGCTGAGTCAGTTAGCTCTACTGGGCAGTGCAGGTTGAGTCAGTTAGCTCTACTGGGCAGTGCAGGCTGAGTCAGTTAGCTCTACTAGACAGTGAATGCTGAGTCAGTTAGCTCTACTGGGCAGTGCAGGCTGAGTCAGTCAGCTCTACTGGGCAGTGCAGGCTGAGTCAGTTAGCTCTACTGGGCAGTGCAGGCTGAGTCAGTTAGCTATTCTGGGCACTGCAGGCTGAGTCAGTTAGCTCTACTGGGCAGTGCAGGCTGAGTCAGTTAGCTCTACTGGGCAGTGCAAGTTGAGTCAGTTAGCTCTACTGGGCAGTGCAGGCTGAGTCAGTTAGCTCTACAGGGCAGTGCAGGCTGAGTCAGTTAGCTCTACTGGGCAGTGCAGGCTGAGTCAGTCAGCTCTACAGGGCAGTGCAGGCTGAGTCAGTTAGCTCTACTGGGCAGTGCAGGCTGAGTCAGTCAGCTCTACTGGGCAGTGCAGGCTGAGTCAGTTAGCTCTACTGGGCAGTGCAGGCTGAGTCAGTCAGCTCTACTGGGCAGTGCAGGCTGAGTCAGTCAGCTGTACAGGGCAGTGCAGGCTGAGTCAGTCAGCTCTACAGGGCAGTGCAGGTTGAGTCAGTTAGCTCTACTGGGCAGTGCAGGCTGAGTCAGTTAGCTCTACTGAACAGTGCAAGTTCAGTCAGTTAGCTCTACTGGACAGTGCAGGTTGAGTCAGTTAGCTCTACTGGGCAGTGCAGGCTGAGTCAGTTAGCTCTACTGAACAGTGCAAGTTGAGTCAGTTAGCTCCACTGGACAGTGCAGGCTGAGTCAGTTAGCTCTACTGGGCAGTGCAGGTTGAGTCAGTTAGCTCTACTGGGCAGTGCAGGCTGAGTCAGTTAGCTCTACTGGGCAGTGCAGGCTGAGTCAGTTAGCTCTACTGGGCAGTGCAGGCTGAGTCAGTTAGCTCTACTGGGCAGTGCAGGCTGAGTCAGTTAGCTCTACTGGGCAGTGCAGGCTGAGTCAGTTAGCTCTACTGGGCAGTGCAGGCTGAGTCAGTTAGCTCTACTTCAGTTAGCTCTACTGGGCAGTGCAGGTTGAGTCAGTTAGCTCTACTGGGCAGTGCAGGCTGAGTCAGTTAGCTCTACTGGGCAGTGCAGGTTGAGTCAGTTAGCTCTACTAGACAGTGCAGGCTGAGTCAGTTAGCTCTACTGGGCAGTGCAGGCTGAGTCAGTTAGCTCTACTGGGCAGTGCAGGCTGAGTCAGCTCTACAGGGCAGTGCAGGCTAAGTAAGTCAGCTCTACTGGGCAGTGCAGGCTGAGTCAGTTAGCTCTACTGGGCAGTGCAGTCTGAGTAAGTCAGCTCTACCGGGCAGTGCAGGCTGAGTCAGTCAGCTCTACCGGGCAGTGCAGGCTGAGTCAGTTAGCTCTACAGGGCAGTGCAGCTTGAGTCAGTTAGCTCTACTGGGCAGTGCATGCTGAGTCAGTTAGCTCTACAGGGCAGTGCAGTCTGAGTCAGTTAGCTCTACTGGGCAGTGCATGCTGAGTCAGTCAGCTCTACAGGGCAGTGCATGCTGAGTCAGTTAGCTCTACAGGGCAGTGCATGCTGAGTCAGTTAGCTCTACTGGGCAGTGCAGGCTGAGTCAGTTAGCTCTACTAGACAGTGCAGGCTCAGTCAGTTAGCTCTACTGGGCAGTGCAGGCTGAGTCAGTTAGCTCTACTGGGCAGTGCAGGCTGAGTCAGTTAGTTCTACTAGACAGTGCATGCTGAGTCAGTTAGCTCTACAGGGCAGTGCAGGCTGAGTCAGTTAGTTCTACTAGACAGTGCATGCTGAGTCAGTTAGCTCTACTGGACAGTGCAGGCTGAGTCAGTTAGTTCTACTAGGCAGTGCAGGCTGAGTCAGTTAGTTCTACTAGACAGTGCAGGCTGAGTCAGTTAGCTCTACTAGACAGTGCAGGCTGAGTCAGTTAGTTCTACTAGACAGTGCATGCTGAGTCAGTTAGCTCTACAGGGCAGTGCAGGCTGAGTCAGTTAGTTCTACTAGACAGTGCATGCTGAGTCAGTTAGCTCTACTGGACAGTGCAGGCTGAGTCAGTTAGTTCTACTAGACAGTGCATGCTGAGTCAGTTAGCTCTACTGGACAGTGCAGGCTGAGTCAGTTAGTTCTACTAGGCAGTGCAGGCTGAGTCAGTTAGTTCTACTAGACAGTGCATGCTGAGTCAGTTAGCTCTACTGGGCAGTGCAGGCTGAGTCAGTTAGCTCTACTGGGCAGTGCAGGCTGAGTCAGTTAGCTCTACTGGGCAGTGCAGGCTGAGTCAGTTAGCTCTACTGGACAGTGCAGGCTGAGTCAGTTAGCTCTACTGGGCAGTGCAGGCTGAGTCAGTTAGCTCTACTGGGCAGTGCATGCTGAATCAGTTAGCTCTACTAGGCAGTGCAGGCTGAGTCAGTTAGCTCTACTGGGCAGTGCAGGCTGAGTCAGTTAGCTCTACTGGGCAGTGCAGGCTGAGTCAGTTAGCTCTACTGGGCAGTGCAGGCTGAGTCAGTTAGCTCTACTGGGCAGTGCATGCTGAATCAGTTAGCTCTACTGGGCAGTGCAGGCTGAGTCAGTTAGCTCTACTGGGCAGTGCAGGCTGAGTCAGTTAGTTCTACTAGGCAGTGCAGGCTGAGTCAGTTAGCTCTACTGGGCAGTGCAGGCTGAGTCAGTTAGCTCTACTGGGCAGTGCAGGCTGAGTCAGTTGGCTCTACTGGGCAGTGCAGGCTGAGTCAGTTAGCTCTACTGGACAGTGCAGGCTGAGTCAGTTAGCTCTACTGGGCAGTGCAGGCTGAGTCAGTTAGCTCTACTGGGCAGTGCAGGCTGAGTCAGTTAGCTCTACTGGGCAGTGCAGGCTGAGTCAGTTAGCTCTACTGGGCAGTGCAGGCTGAGTCAGTTAGCTCTACTGGGCAGTGCAGGCTGAGTCAGTCAGCTCTACTGGGCAGTGCAGGCTGAGTCAGTCAGCTCTACTGGGCAGTGCAGGCTGAGTCAGTTAGCTCTACTGGACAGTGCAGGCTGAGTCAGTCAGCTCTACTGGGCAGTGCAGGCTGAGTCAGTTAGCTCTACTGGACAGTGCAGGCTGAGTCAGTCAGCTCTACTGGGCAGTGCAGGCTGAGTCAGTTAGCTCTACTGGACCGTGCAGGCTGAGTCAGTCAGCTCTACTGGACAGTGCAGGCTGAGTCAGTCAGCTCTACTGGGCAGTGCAGGCTGAGTCAGTCAGCTCTACTAGACAGTGCAGGCTGAATCAGTCAGCTCAGCCACAATCACAAAAGAATTCATGAGAAAAATAAGAGGGATTATAGCCTCTACTTCCACACTTTTCTCATTTGTTCATAGCCGAGTAATGAATGAGACTTCGCAATATGGTAGGGCTGGGCGATATGGCCCAAAATATTATTTCACTGTATTTAAAAGAAATTGGGCGGTATGACAGTATTTTTAGTTTTTGAATAATATAATGTGCTTTGTGAGTAGTGAGTGATCCCAGGGTGCTTTATGGGTAGTGAGTGATCCCAGGGTGCTTTATGGGTAGTGAGTGATCCCAGGGTGCTTTATGAGTAGTGAGTGATCCCAGGGTGCTTTATGGGTAGTGAGTGATCCCAGGGTGCTTTATGGGTAGAGAGTGATCCCAGGGTGCTTTATGGGTAGTGAGTGATCCCAGGGTGCTTTATGGGTAGTGAGTGATCCCAGGGTGCTTTGTGAGTAGTGAGTGATCCCAGGGTGCTTTATGGGTAGTGAGTGATCCCAGGGTGCTTTATGAGTAGTGAGTGATCCCAGGGTGCTTTATGAGTAGTGAGTGATCCCAGGGTGCTTTATGAGTAGTGAGTGATCCCAGGGTGCTTTATGGGTAGTGAGTGATCCCAGGGTGCTTTATGGGTAGTGAGTGATCCCAGGGTGCTTTATGGGTAGAGAGTGATCCCAGGGTGCTTTATGGGTAGTGAGTGATCCCAGGGTGCTTTATGGGTAGTGAGTGATCCCAGGGTGCTTTGTGAGTAGTGAGTGATCCCAGGGTGCTTTATGGGTAGTGAGTGATCCCAGGGTGCTTTATGAGTAGTGAGTGATCCCAGGGTGCTTTATGAGTAGTGAGTGATCCCAGGGTGCTTTGTGAGTAGTGAGTGATCCCAGGGTGCTTTGTGAGTAGTGAGTGATCCCAGGGTGCTTTGTGAGTAGTGAGTGATCCCAGGGTGCTTTATGAGTAGTGAGTGATCCCAGGGTGCTTTATGAGTAGTGAGTGATCCCAGGGTGCTTTATGGGTAGTGAGTGATCCCAGGGTGCTTTATGGGTAGAGAGTGATCCCAGGGTGCTTTATGGGTAGTGAGTGATCCCAGGGTGCTTTATGGGTAGTGAGTGATCCCAGGGTGCTTTGTGAGTAGTGAGTGATCCCAGGGTGCTTTATGGGTAGTGAGTGATCCCAGGGTGCTTTATGAGTAGTGAGTGATCCCAGGGTGCTTTATGAGTAGTGAGTGATCCCAGGGTGCTTTGTGAGTAGTGAGTGATCCCAGGGTGCTTTGTGAGTAGTGAGTGATCCCAGGGTGCTTTGTGAGTAGTGAGTGATCCCAGGGTGCTTTGTGAGTAGTGAGTGATCCCAGGGTGCTTTGTGAGTAGTGAGTGATCCCAGGGTGCTTTGTGAGTAGTGAGTGATCCCAGGGTGCTTTGTGAGTAGTGAGTGATCCCAGGGTGCTTTGTGAGTAGTGAGTGATCCTGGGGTGGAAACACAAACAATCTAAGTGATTTCAATGAGTCTTTCTTCATTCTGATTGTTTTATACTGTTCATTTCATCTTCAACCGAAACAAATGTCAGCACTTTTATCATTTCTGTATTTCCTGCACTCAATTGCAGTGGTGGAAAAAGTACCCAATTGTCATACTTGAGTCAAAGTAAAGATACCTTAATAGAAAATGACTCAAGTTAAAGTGAAAGTCACCCAGTAAAATAGTACTTGAGTAAAAGTCTAAAAGTATTTGGTTTTAAATATACTTCATTATAAAAAGTTAATGTAATTGATAAAATGAACTTATGTATCAAAGTAAAAGTATAAATAATTTCAAATTCCTTATATTAAGCAAACCAAATGGCACCATTTTCCTTTTTTTTATTGGCAGATAGCCAGGGGCACACTCCAACACTCAGACATAATTTACAAACAAAGCATTTGTGTTTAGTGAGTTCTCCAGATCAGAGGCAGTAGGGATGACCAGGGATGTTCTCTGTTTAGTGAGTCCTCCAGATCAGAGGCAGTAGATGACCAGGGATGTTCTCTGTTTAGTGAGTCCTCCAGATCAGAGGCAGTAGGGATGACCAGGGATGTTCTCTGTTTAGTGAGTCCTCCAGATCAGAGGCAGTAGATGACCAGGGATGTTCTCTGTTTAGTGAGTCCTCCAGATCAGAGGCAGTAGGGATGACCAGGGATGTTCTCTGTTTAGTGAGTCCTCCAGATCAGAGGCAGTAGATGACCAGGGATGTTCTCTGTTTAGTGAGTCCACCAGATCAGAGGCAGTAGAGATGACCAGGCAGGGGCGAAAATCTGATATCAACTTTGGAGGGGACAATTACATAAAATGTTCTCAAGAGCAATTCCTGAGGGGGACACCAAAAGTAGTGCTGTAACACATAGCCTACATTGTAATATGGTAAATGTATATTGAGGAACCAAAGAAATAAGGTGTTTGCCGTACTCCTAACTACCGGTACCCAAAACTACACAACTAATCACAACAGCAATACCATTGCCTTTAACAAATCTTAGTTCAGTCACCAGTTTAAGTTGAGAGTGGGGGTATCCATGGCATTTTCCAATTATGTTCCTATTTTACAAGTCAAAAAAATGGAGAACCTTTCATAATGTTGCCAAACAAAGACTCAACAAACTTACCTGAGACTCTCTGTCTCTGCCAGTCTGTCCCTGCATATCTGTCCCCAACTCTGCTGTCTGTGTGCCATCTGTTGCCTGCTCTGCCTAATGACATCATTGTGAAACATTTCCATTAGAATTTCATTTCTTTCTTATGAACATTTTATCAACTAGTCTTTGAGATATTAGGCTACTAGGGTTCTTACTTTGCGTTTTGGTGTACTGAAAAATACTCTGATGTCCGTCTTTTATTTTTCTGACATTTTTCTACCTGGCTGGCTGGCTGGCTGGCTACACACATACACAGTGTGTAGGTTATTTACAGTAGGAGATGGGCTTCTATCATCTTCTATCATTCTATTTGGGCTTCGATCTAAAAGGTAGCTAGCAAATGTGAAACGGATTAAAATGACAAGAGTTGACAGCTGTATGAGTTCACCATTTACACAACATATGCTGCAACCTTTTGTAATTTAAATAGTTTGTTTCATATTGGCTGGCTTCCAACAATAGCTGAATTTGCAAAGCTAGCGAGCACCAATTCAGTTTCAGTGGTGTTTGCTATAATCTTTGCTACCCGGGTTAAATAAAGGTGAAATAAAATAAATAAATAAAAGTTCCCTTGCGACAATTTAGCTTTTGCAACGAGACCATTAAATATATTTAAGACAATGGTAGAAGAGAGTGTAGTTCTGTTCAGTTTGGACTTCAGTTTATCGCTAACCTTATCACAGGGACTTTGAAGCACTAACTTACATCATCTGCATGCTGATCTTGGAATAAATTGATGATAGCAAATATTCCATCTTTGACGATGCCACATAAATGGAATAGGTACTAGCTAGCTTAATAGTTAATATTTTTAGCGCTAGCTCTGCATATTCAGCTAGTGTGTGTGCGCGATTGACTAGATTAACCTCATGTCAGTTACGTTCATTGAGTGCCTTTCAGACAGTAGATACGACCCCTCTGTTACCTTGCCAACTAAGGAACTGGCAGTGGATCAAACCATTGTAAGGCAAAGGGTGGGGGGGTCGCAATCTTTTGAAACTTAAAAACGCGCTATTAAGTGTCTATAATCAGCTCAATTGCTTTCATTGCGTATTATTAATGTTATTTAAATTACATAGTTATGTTTCAGTGATATATTGGGGGGGACAAATCATATTTTTCCCAGGATAGGGGGGTCGTGTCCCCCCCGTCCCCCCCGGGATTTCCGCCCCTGTGACCAGGGATGTTCTCTGTTTAGTGAGTCCTCCAGATCAGAGGCAGTAGGGATGACCAGGGATGTTCTCTGTTTAGTGAGTCCTCCAGATCAGAGGCAGTAGGGATGACCAGGGATGTTCTCTGTTTAGTGAGTCCTCCAGATCAGAGGCAGTAGGGATGACCAGGGATGTTCTCTGTTTAGTGAGTCCTCCAGATCAGAGGCAGTAGAGATGACCAGGGATGTTCTCTTGGCAAGTGCATGAATTAGACCATTTTCCTGTCCTGCTAAGCATTCAAAATGTAATGATTACTTTTAGGTGTCAGGGAAAATGTATGGAGTAAAAAGTACAATATTTTCTTTAGGAATGTAGTGAAGTAAAATACAGACACCAAAAAAAAGTTACAAAAATAATCGAGGATTTATTTTTAACCAAATGTTGCAATTGCGATTTGACTTGCAAATTAGAGCAAAACTGTTGGAATCATGGAAATATTATGACTATTCTAATTCTATAGTTAGAATATAATAGTGGGCACTTTGAATACAGTGTTTGAGATGACAACGAATTAAAACGCTAGAGAGGAGTTATTGCGACAGGGTAGGAACTAAATGTTGATACGTGTTTCCCAGGGGACATTATAAGCTTTGCATACATTGCGTGTTTTCTTTTAACTACTTCATGTAGCTAACATATTCTTGCTTTGCATATTCCTCTTTGATTTAGAAGATACTGTTGCACAAACAACATGCTGATTTAGGTCTACACCATCATTGGTATTATCAGGCTGTATTAGCTAGCTACGTTTGCTCTTAGTACATGTATTAGCTAGCTACGTTTGCTCTTAGTACATGTATTAGCTAGCTACGTTTGCTCTTAGTACATGTATTAGCTAGCTACGTTTGCTCTTAGTACATTTATTAGCTAGCTAGCTATTAGCATTAGCGGCTAACAATTAGCGTCTCACAAGAGTTAGCAGGGCAACTCGCTAAGAAAAGACAAACTAGCTGTTTGCTGATGTAAGAAACACAAACTAATAGTGTCATTATAGAACGCTAGTGGATTTATATTAAGAAGCAAAGTGAAAAACAGCATTGTTGTCATCAACATTGTTGCATGTGATTGATGCATTGATCTTGCAGACTGAACACAAGCGCCTCATGGTTAAGGAACATGAAATGCTCTCATTGAGTGACAGGAGGTCTGTGTGGAAGGTGGCATGGAGAGAAAAAGCAGAGAGAGATGACTCGAAGAGGCGAAGTAAACTATAAAAACTGACATTACGCATGGCGTATCACATATAACAAACCAAACATTCAAATACCGGTATAGAAGGCCAAGTAAAAAAAACAAACCAGTCCCTTCATCAATACAGGTATATCGTAAAATACGGTATACTGCCCAGTCCTACAATATGGTAACGTGAAACTGGGCACGTCTTATCTACTCTGTTCTATGTTGACGCCCTATTCACCTGTGTTCATTTTGGACAACACCCTGTTCTTTCATTCTCAAACCATTCTTTCTTTGTTTTGCAGAGTCTAACTGATTTACATTTCCTCCAGTAAAGGGCTTGGTTTTGAAGGGAGAGGGGGAGGGGGAGGAGAGGAGAGTGGTAGGAGGAGGACAGGAGAGGGGGAGAAGGAGAGGTTTGGAGAGGGGGAGGAGAGGAGAGTGGTAGGAGGAGAGGGGGAGGAGAAGAGAGGAGAGGGGGGAGGAGAGAAGAGTGGTAGGAGGAGAGGACAGGACAGGAGAGGGGGAGGAGAGGAGAGTGGTAGGAGGAGAGGGGGAGGCCAGGAGAGAAGAGTGGGAGGAGAAGAGAGGTCGATGAGAGTGATAGGAGGACAGGAGAGAATAGTGGTAGGGGAGGAGAGGTGTGAGATTGAATGCCATTCAGAGTCCAAGTGCCAGGGTGAAGCAGCTGACTGCAAAAGAGGGCTTCTTCTTTAAACCAAATCATGAAATGCTGGAATGAGAGAGCACTTAATTTAGACTCCTCTTTTGAAATTTTCCTGTGGCTGTCAATCCATGCGTGGCAGGCCGGATTTGGTGGACGGGCGAATGGGAACACTTCGACCATGCGGTGGCACTTAACTCTGGTGCCCCCTAGATTTACATTTACATTGTAAAATAATAGTGAAGACATCAAAACTATGAGATATCACATGGAATCATGTAGTAACAAAAGAAAGTGTTAAACAAATCAAATTCTATTTTATATTTGAGATTCTTCAAAGTAGCCACCCTTTGCCTTGATGACAGCTTTGCACACTCTTGGCATTCTCTCAACCAGCTTCATGAGGTAGTCACCTGGAATCCATTTCAATTAATAGGTGTGCCTTGTTAAAAACATTTTTTGTGGAATTTCTTTCCTTCTTAATGCGTTTGAGCCAATCAGTTGAGTTGTGACAAGGTAGGTTTGGTATACAGAAGATAGCCCTATTTGGTAAAAGACCAAGTCCATATTATGGCAAGAACAGCTCAAATAAGCAAAGAGAAACTACAGTCCATCATTACTTTAAGACATGAAGCTCAGTCAATTAGGGAAAAGTGCAGTCGCAAAAACCATCAAGTGCTATGATGAAGCTGGCTCTCATGAGGACCGCCACAGGAAAGGAAGACCCAGAGTTCATTAGAGTTAACTGCATCTCAGATTGCAGCCCAAATAAATTCTTTACGGAGTTCAACTAACAGACACATCTCAACATCAACTGTTCAGTAAACACTGTGTGAATCAAGCCTTCATGGTCGAATTGCTGCAAAGAAACCACTACTAAAGGACACCGATAAGAAGAAGAGACTTGCTTGGACCAAGAAACTCGAGCAATCGATATTAGACCAGTGGAAATCTATCCTTTGGTCTGATGAGTCCAATGTAAGATTTCTGGTTCCAACCGCCGTGTCTTTGTGAGATGCAGAGTAGATGAACAGATGATCTCCGCATGTGTGGTTCCCACCATGAAGCATGGAGGAGGAGGTGTGATGGTGTTTTGCTGCTTTGCTGGTGACACTTTTGGTGATTTATTTACAATTCAAGGCACACTTAACCAACATGGCTACCACAGCATTCTGCAGCGATACGCCATCCCATCTGGTTTGCGCTTAGTGGCACGATAATTTGTTTTTCAACAGGACAACGCCACAAAACACACCTCCAGGCTGTGTAAGGGCTATTTGACTAAGGAGAGTGATGGAGTGCTGCATCAGATGACCTGGCCTCCACAATCACCTGACCTCAACCCAATTGAGATGTTTTGGGATGGGTTGGACCGCAGAGCGAAGGAAAAGCAGTCAACAAATGCTCAGCATATCTGGGAACTCCTTCAAGACTGTTGGAAAAGCATTCCTCATGAAGCTGGTTGAAAGAATGCCAAGAGTGTGCAAGCTGTCATGAAAACAAACGGTGTCTACTTTGAAGGATATAAAATATAAAATCTTTTGATTTGTTTAACACTTTTTTGGTTACTACATGATTCCATATGTGTTATTTCATAGTTTTGATGTCTTCACTATTATTCTACAATGTAGAAAATAGTAAAAATAAAGAAAAACCCTGGAATGATTAGGTGTGTCCAAACTTTTGACTGGTAGTGTATATATATATATATTTTGTATTCATACTATATGTTACGAATTTGCTGTGCTTAAGATTGTGGATCATCTTTAGCCACAAACTGTTCTTGTGTGTTTCTGTACCACTGTCTCTCTCTCTCTCTCTCTCTCTGTCTCTCTCTCCTCTCTCTCTCCCTCTCTCTCTCTGTCTCTCTCTCTCTCTCTGTCTCTCTCTCCTCTCTTTCTCTCTCTCTCCCTCTCTCTCTCTCTCTCCCTCTCTCTCTCTCTCTCTCTCTCTCTCTCCAAGAGGATGTTGTTGACAAGTGAAGATGTGTCATTTTAACTTAACATTTTGCTGCATGGCCTGCTACAGGCATTCTTTGAACACAGAGTCACACCCACTCTAGAATCAGTCAGTATATAATAGGCAGCGTCCCGGCCGTGTGGTTTCCCTTTCCCTCGTGTTTAATCGTGGAGAAGCCACATGAAAGGCTCTCAGTATTAAAGTCTTGGATGGGAGGGATCTGTTCTGCAGCAAGAGTGCGTTTTTCACTTTTTTCTTCTACCCTTAGAGTGGAGAGAGAGGGGCGAGAGGGATGAGTGGGGTGAGAGGAGAGAGAGGGGAGAGTGGGAGAGAGGGGAGAGAGGGGAGAGGGAAGAGAAGGGAGAGAGGGGAGAGTGAGGAGAGAGGGGAGAGAGGGATAAGTGGGGTGAGAGGAGAGAGAGGGGAGAGTGGGAGAGAGGGGAGAGAGGGGAGAGAGGGAAGAGAAGGGAGAGAGGGGAGAGTGGGGAGAGAGGGGAGAGAGGGGAAAGAGGGGAAAGAGGGGAGAGTGGGGAGAGAGGGGAGAGTGGGGAGAGAGGGGAGAGAGGGGAGAGTGGGGAGAGAGGGGAGAGTGGGGTGAGAGGGGAAAGAGGGGAGAGTGGGGAGAGAGGGGAGAGTGGGGTGAGAGGGGAGAGTGGGGTGAGAGGGGAGAGTGTGGCAAGTGACCACACTGAACCAGCTCAGATGGATCCAACCATGGGAATGTCTCAGGGAGTAGGGGATAAAACAAGGAGGGAAGACAGGGGACAGACCAACATGTCCAATTAAGAGGAAATTGAAACAAGACAGTCATTTTGTTCAGGGAAAACAATTTACAGAGGGCATATGAAAGGGATCTGGAAATGAACAAGACTTCAGTCAGTGATGTCAGTGAAGGTTATATCGACTGAAATTGTATTCGTTAAGCATTTACTATCCTGCAAAGTGTTAACTATGCTACAAATCAAGTGGCTGATTCTGTAGCTAACATTTGGAATCTATCTAGCTAGCTATCTGTCTGTGTCTATCCCTCCGTCCGGCCGTCCATCTATCCTTCCTTCCTTCCCTTACTCCTTCCTTCCTTCCTTCCTCCATCCCTCCGCTACTGGTTTGCTACACCCCTCACCCAGACACAGAGTATAAGAGCGATATGGTTCTAACATGGTTCTAACATGGTTCTAACACGGCTCTAACACGGCTCTAACACGGCTCTAACACGGCTCTAACACGGCTCTAACACGGGTCTAACACGGTTCTAACACGGATCTAACACGGATCTAACATGTTCTAACATGGGTTTAACATGGCTCTAACATGGTTCTAACACGGTTCTAACACGGTTCTAACACGGCTCTAACACGGCTCTAACACGGCTCTAACACGGCTCTAACACGGATCTAACATGTTCTAACATGGTTCTAACATGGCTCTAACATGTTCTAACATGGGTTTAACATGGCTCTAACATGGTTCTAACATGGCTCTAACATGTTCTAACATGGATCTAACATGTTCTAACATGGTTCTAACATGGCTCTAACATGTTCTAACATGGTTATATCATGGATCTAACATGGATCTAACATGTTCTAGCATGGCTCTAACATGGATCTAACATGTTCTAACATGGCTCTAACATGGTTCTAACATGGCTCTAACATGATCTAACATGGCTCTAACATGGTTCTAACATGGATTTAACATGTTTAACATGGATCTATCATGTTCTAACATGGCTCTAACATGTTCTAACATTGTTCTAACATTGTTATGACATGGATCTGACATGGTTCTAACATGGTTCTAACATGGTTCTAACATTGTTCTAACATGTTCTAACATGGTTCTAACATGGATCTAACATGGTTCTAACATGGATCTAACATGGTTCTAACATGGTTCTAACATGGATATAACATGGATCTAACATTGTTCTAACATGGATCTAACATGGTTCTAACATGTTCTAACATGGCTCTAACATGGCTCTAACATGGATCTAACATGTTCTAACATGGTTCTAACATGGATCTAACATGTTCTAACATGGCTCTAACATGGTTCTAACATGGATCTAACATGGTTCTAACATGGCTCTAACATGGTTCTAACATGGATCTGACATGGATCTAACATGGATCTAACATGGTTATAACATGGATCTAACATGGTTCTAACATGGATCTAACATGGATCTAACATGGTTATAACATGTTCTAACATGGATCTAACATGGATCTAACATGTTTTAACATAGATTAACATGGATGGAACATGGATGGAACATGGATGGAACATGGCTCTAACATGGATGTAACATGGTTCTAACATGGATCTAACATGGATGTAACATGGATCTAACAAGAGAGGTAGCTCAATGAGGCCACTATTACAGAGGATCTCAGAATAGAAGCTATTTTTATTAGAAGCCACTCTGGTGGTGGTGGTGGGAACAAATGACAGAGAACACTTCTCACACATAAAAAGGATGTGCTGCCTAAACCAGCAACCGCAATAAAGGCTGGATTAGAAAATCCTTGGCTGGCTTCTCCTTTGCTAGCTGCTTTTACGTGTTAAAACATTTCTGTACTTACATTTTTTGTTTTGGGTTTGGAGTGTTGTGTTATATCACTCTGCAGCAGGCTGTTTGGAGTGTTGTGTTTTGTCACTCTGCAGCAGACTGTTTGGAGTCTTGTGTTTTGTCACTCTGCAGCAGGCTGTTTGGAGTGTTGTGTTTTGTCACTCTGCAGCAGACTGTTTGGAGTGTTGTGTTTTGTCACTCTGCAGCAGACTGTTTGGAGTGTTGTGTTTTATCACTCTGCAGCAGACTGTTTGGAGTGTTGTGTTTTGTCACTCTGCAGCAGGCTGTTTGGAGTGTTGTGTTTGTCACTCTGCAGCAGGCTGTTTGGAGTGTTGTGTTATATCACTCTGCAGCAGGCTGTTTGGAGTGTTGTGTTTTGTCACTCTGCAGCAGACTGTTTGGAGTGTTGTGTTTTGTCACTCTGCAGCAGGCTGTTTGGAGTGTTGTGTTTTGTCACTGCAGCAGGCTGTTTGGAGTGTTGTATTTTGTCACTCTGCAGCAGGTTGTTCGGTGGTTTCTCTTCTGTCTTGTGGCGAGCTGGGATGCCTCTCCCAAATGGCACTCTATTCCCACTCATAAGTAGTGCCCTATGTAGGGGGCAGGGTGCCCTGGACTTGAGAACATCTGGAGAGAGAGAGAGAGAGAGAGAGAGAGAGAGAGAGAGAGAGAGAGAGAGAAAGAGAGAGAGAAACATGATTAGACCCAACCAAATCATGAGAAAACAAAAAGATAATTACTTGACACATTGGAAAGAATTAACAAAAAAACAGCGCAAACTAGAATGCTATTTGGCCCTAAACAGAGAGTACACAGTGGCAGAATACCTGACCACTGTGACTGACCCAAACTTAAGGAAAGCTTTTGACTATGTACAGATTCAGTGAGCATAGCCTTGCTATTGAGAAAGGTCGCCGTAGGCAGACATGGCTCTCAAGAGAAGACAGGCTATGTGCACACTGCCCACAAAGTGAGGTGGAAACTGAGCTGCACTTCCTAACCTCCTGCGCAATATATGACCATATTAGAGACACATATTGCCCTCAGATTTCACAGATCCACAAGGAATTCAAAAACAAATCCAATTTTAATAAACTCCCATATCTACTGGGTGAAATACCACAGTGTGCCATCACAGCAGCAAGATTTGTGACCTGTTGCCACAAGAAAAGGTCAACCAGTGAAGAACAAACACCATTGTAAATACAACGCATATTTATGTTTATTTATTTTCCCTTTTGTACTTTAACCATTTGCACATCGTTCCAACACTGTGTATAGACATCATATAACATTTGTAATGTCTTTATTCTTTTGGAACTTCTATGAGTGTAATGTTTACTGTTCATTTTTTATTGTTTATTTCACTTTTGTATATTATCTACTTCACTTGCTTTGGCAATGTTAACATATGTTTCCCCATGCCAATACAGATCAATGTTAACACGTTTCCCATGTCAATAAAGCCTCTTGAATTGAATTGAATTGAATTGAGAGAGAGAGAGAGAGAAGTTTATCTATACAGGGAACCGGTTGGCTCAGAGGGCTGAGGGATTGTATAGGGGTTAAGGTATGAGGGAACTGGTTGGCTCAGAGGGCTGAGGGATCTTATAGGGGTTTATCTATACAGGGAACCGGTTGGCTCAGAGGTCTGAGGGATCTTATAGAGGTTTATCTATACAGGGAACCGGTTGGCTCAGAGGGCTGAGGGATCTTATAGGGGTTAAGGTATGAGGGAACTGCTTGGCTCAGAGGGCTGAGGGATCTTATAGGGGTTTATCTATACAGGGAACCGGTTGGCTCAGAGGGCTGAGGGATCTTATAGGGGTTAAGGTATGAGGGAACTGGTTGGCTCAGAGGGCTGGGGGATCTTATAGGGGTTTATCTATACAGGGAACTGGTTGGCTCAGAGGGCTGGTAGATGTTATAGGGGTTTAGACATAAGACGACCAGTTGGCTCAGAGGGCTGAGGGAGATTATAGAGGTTTAGATACGCAGTGAACCGGTTGGCTCAGAAGGCTGAGGGATCTTATAGGGGTTTACAGCGTCTTGCAAAAGTATTCATCCCCCTTGGTGTTTTTCCTATTTTTGTTGCATTACAACCTGTAATTTAAATGTATTTTTATTTGGATTCCATGTAATGAACATACACAAAATAGTCCAAATTGGTGAAGTGAAATGAAAAAAATTACTTGTTAAAAAATAATAAAAATAAAATAAAAAAATAAAAGTGGTGCATGCATATGTTTTCACCCCCTTTGCTATGAAACCTCTAAATAAGATCTGGTGCAACCAATTACCTTCAGAAGTCACATAATTAGTTAAATAAAGTCCACCTGTGTGCAATCGAAGTGTCACATGATCTGTCACATGATCTCAGTAGATATACACCTGTTCTGAAAGGCCCCAGAGTCTGCAACACCACTAAGCAAGGGGCAGCACTATGAAAACCAAGGAGCTCTCCAAACAGGTCAGGGACAAAGTTGTGGAGAAGTACAGATCAGGGTTGGTTCTAAAAAAATATCAGAAACTTTGAACATCCCATGGAGCACCATTAAATCCATTATTAAAAATGGAAAGAATATGGCACCACAACAAACCTGCCAAGAGAGGGCCGCCCACCAAAACTCACAGACCAGGCAAGGAGGGCATTAATCAGAGAGCCAACAAAGAGACCAAAGATAACCCTGAAGGAGCTGCAAAGCTCCACAGCAGAGATTGGAGTATCTGTTCATAGGACCACTTTAAGCTGTATGCTCCACAGAGCTGGGCTTTACGGAGGAGTGGCAGGAAAAAGTCCATATTTAAAGAAAAAAATAAGCAAACACCTTTGGTGTTGGCCAAAAGGCATGTGGGAGACTCCCCAAATATATGGAAAAAGGTACTCTGGTCAGATGAGACTAAAATTGAGCTTTTTGGCAATCAAGGAAAATGCTATGTCTGGCGCAAACCCAACACCTCTCATCACCCCGACAACACCATCCCCACAGTGAAGCATGGTGGTGGCAGTGTTATGCTGTGGGGATGTTTTTCATCTGCAGGGACTGGGACACTTGTCCGAATTGAAGGAATGATGGATGGCGCTAAATACAGGGAAATTCTTGAGACTGGGACAGAGGTTCGCCTTCCAGCAGGACAATGATCCTAAGCATACTGCTAAAGCAACACTCGAGTGGTTTAAGGGAAACATTTAAATGTCTTGGAATGGCCTAGTCAAAGCCCAGACCTCAATCCAATTGAGAATCTGTGATATGACTTAAAGATTGCTGTACACCAGCAGAACCCATTCAACTTGAAGGAGCTGGAGCATTTTTGCCTTGAAGAATAGGCAAAAATCCCAGTGGCTAGATGTGCCAAGTTTATAGAGACATACCCAAAGAGATTTGCAGCTGTAATAGCTGCAAAAGGTGGCTCTAACAAAATATTGACTTTGGGGGGTGAATAGTTATGCACGCTCAAGTTTTCAGTTTTTTGGTCTTATTTCTTGATTGTTTCCAAAGAAAAAATATTTAGCATCTTCAAAGTGACATGTTGTGTAAATCAAATGATACAACCCCCCCCAAAAAATTCTTTTTAATTCCAGGTTGTAAGGCAACAAAATAGGAAAAATGCCAAGGGGGTGAATACTTTCGCAAGCCACTGTAGATATAAGAGGACAGGTTGGTTTCTTTGGATGGGGATGTGAGGACAGTAATGTTTGGATGGAAAGTGGACAGCTATTTATTGCTGAATCTTTAAAAAAAATCTACCGCCTTTTTTCTCCCCAATTTCCAATTGGAAGTTACATTCTTGTCTTATTGCTGCAACTCCCATACGGACTCAGGAGAGGTGACGATGGAGAGCCGTGCGTCCTCTGAAACACAACCCAGCCAAGCCGCAAAGCTTCTTGACACAATGCCCGCTTAACTTGGAAGCCAGACGCACCAATGTGTCAGAGAAAACACCATACAGCTGGCAACCGTGTCAGCGTGAATTGCGCCTGGCCCGCCACAGGAGTTGCCAGAGCATGATAGGACACAGACATCCCTGCCAGCCAATTGTGCACTGCCCCACGGGTCTCCCGGTCGTGGCTGGCTGCGACAGAGCCTGGACTCGAACCAGGATCTCTAGTGGTACAGCTAGCACTGCAATGCAGTGCCTTAGACCACTGCGCCACTCGGGAGGCCATTATTGCTGGATCTTAAAGGTGAAATTCTCATCGCCAAGCTTCTGTAAGTCCCTGTTGGGGTCTGTGTGGGAGATGAGGTGCAGGAGGACGCTGGCTGGCTCTCACAGTGTTTTCACACTTTCTAACTCTCTCTGTTTGCTTAGCAGTTGAACAGGAGCAAGAGGTGAATGGATGATACAGTAAGTGAGAACATAGTGCAAGTGGGCAGAATAACCCTCCCACCCAGGTCTCTGTAGTATAACTACCCCAGCCAGGCCTCTGTAGTTTAACTACCCCAGCCAGGCCTCTGTAGTATAACTACCCCAGCCAGGCCTCTGTAGCATAACTACCCCAGCCAGGTCTCTGTAGTATAACTACCCCAGCCAGGCCTCTGTAGCATAACTACCCCAGCCAGGCCTCTGTAGCATAACTACCCCAGCCAGGCCTCTGTAGTATAACTACCCCAGCCAGGCCTCTGTAGTATAACTACCCCAGCCAGGCCTCTGTAGCATAACTACCCCAGCCAGGTCTCTGTAGTATAACTACCCCAGCCAGGCCTCTGTAGTATAACTACCCCAGCCAGGCCTCTGTAGCATAACTACCCCAGCCAGGCCTCTGTAGTATAACTACCCCAGCCAGGCCTCTGTAGTATAACTACCCCAGCCAGGCCTCTGTAGCATTACTACCCCAGCCAGGCCTCTGTAGTATAACTACCCCAGCCAGGCCTCTGTAGTATAACTACCCCAGCCAGGCCTCTGTAGCATAACTACCCCAGCCAGGTCTCTGTAGCATAACTACCCCAGCCAGGTCTCTGTAGCATAACTACCCCAGCCAGGTATCTGTAGTATAACTACCCCAGCCAGGCCTCTGTAGCATAACTACCCCAGCCAGGCCTCTGTAGTATAACTACCCCAGCCAGGCCTCTGTAGTATAACTACCCCAGCCAGGCCTCTGTAGCATAACTACCCCAGCCAGGTCTCTGTAGTATAACTACCCCAGCCAGGCCTCTGTAGTATAACTACCCCAGCCAGGCCTCTGTAGTATAACTACCCCAGCCAGGCCTCTGTAGTATAACTACCCCAGCCAGGCCTCTGTAGCATAACTACCCCAGCCAGGTCTCTGTAGTATAACTACCCCAGCCAGGTCTCTGTAGTATAACTACCCCAGCCAGGCCTCTGTAGCATATCTACCCCAGCCAGGCCTCTGTAGTATAACTACCCCAGCCAGGCCTCTGTAGTATAACTACCCCAGCCAGGCCTCTGTAGTATAACTACCCCAGCCAGGTCTCTGTAGTATAACTACCCCAGCCAGGCCTCTGTAGCCTCCTTAGAGAAGGGGAGCAGGGGAGAGGTGCTGAAAGTACGTGATTGATGGCTCTCATATACCTCTGTCCCAGGGCTGTGCATCCAGACTTGTGCTTAGCGGTTTAATTGGCCGATAAGTATCGAGCAGTAATGTTATGATAAATTCCAGGGGGCTTACAGCAGAAGCAGTCTGTCTGAAGTTGCCACCGTTTGCTTGACACTTTGAGCTTAGAGGTGAGGAATGCTAGGCTCTATGTGCAAAACATGTTGTTGAGAACATGGTTGGAGTTAACATATTCATTACTTTTCCTTTAAATAGCATTTCCGTCATTACCGGTACAAACAAACCACAGAACCACCTCAGAAAGTCAAAGGAAAGGTAGAGACACAGACCCATTATACACAGCCCTAGATCAGAGGAAGGCCCTTTGAGATCAGCAGCGAGAAAAAGGGGGACAGAACAGAAATGAAGCGAAAAAACTACTGAGACATTGACCACAACCGTTAAGACTATGGCTCCAGTCAAATATACCTCATCTTAATTACTCCTTATAAAGTGCACCAAACGACTTGATTATACATATAGTACAACGTCAGGAGGAGAGTATATGGTGCGGAAGAAGGAGAGAGAAGAAGCTTCCGGATGATGCTAGAAGAGAGGCTGCAGAGAGAGGAGACGGATCATGGTTCTGAACATGGCTGGCCACAGAGAGAGGAGACTGAACACGGTTCTGAACATGGCTGGCTGCAGAGAGAGGAGACGGAACACGGTTCTGAACGTGGCTGGCCACAGAGAGAGGAGACGGAACACGGTTCTGAACGTGGCTGGCCACAGAGAGAGGAGACGGAACACGGTTCTGAACATGGCTGGCCACAGAGAGAGGAGACGGATCATGGTTCTGAACATGGCTGGCTGCAGAGAGAGGAGACGGAACACGGTTCTGAACATGGCTGGCTGCAGAGAGAGGAGACAGAACACGGTTCTGAATGTGGCTGGCCACAGAGAGAGGAGACGGATCATGGTTCTGAACATGGCTGGCTGCAGAGAGAGGAGACAGAGCACGGTTCTGAACATGGCTGGCTGCAGAGAGAGGAGACAGAACACGGTTCTGAATGTGGCTGGCCACAGAGAGAGGAGACGGATCATGGTTCTGAACATGGCTGGCTGCAGAGAGAGGAGACGGAACACGGTTCTGAACGTGGCTGGCCACAGAGAGAGGAGACAGAGCACGGTTCTGAACATGGCTGGCCACAGAGAGAGGAGACGGAGCACGGTTCTGAACATGGCTGGCCACAGAGAGAGGAGACAGAGCACGGTTCTGAACATGGCTGGCCACAGAGAGAGGAGACGGAACACGTTTCTGAACATGGCTGGCCACAGAGAGAGGAGACGGAACACGGTTCTGAACATGGCTGGCCACAGAGAGAGGAGACGGAACACGGTTCTGAACATGGCTGGCTGCAGAGAGAGGAGAGGGGGAGGAGGTGGAGAGGGGTAGGAGGAGGAGGAGGTGGAGAGGGGTAGGACGTGGAGGAGGTGGAGAGGGGTAGGAGGAGGAGGAGGTGGAGAGGGGCAGGAGGAGGAGGAGGAGGTGAAGAGGGGCAGGAGGAGGAGGAGGAGGTAGAGAGGGGTAGGAGGAGGTGGAGGAGGTGAAGAGGGGTAGGAGGAGGAGGAGGAGGAGGTGGAGAGGGGTAGGAGGAGGTGGAGAGGGGCAGGAGGAGGAGGAGGAGGAGGAGAGGGGTAGGAGGAGGAGGAGGTGGAGAGGGGTAGGAGAAGGAGGAGGTGGAGAGGGGTAGGAGGAGGAGGAGGAGGAGAAGGGTAGGAGGAGGAGGAGGTGGAGAGGGGTAGAAGAAGGAGGAGGTGGAGAGGGGTAGGAGGAGGAGGAGGAGGAGAGGGGTAGGAGGAGGAGGAGGTGGAGAGGGTAGGAGGAGGAGGAGGTGGAGAGGGATAGGAGGAGGAGGAGGTGGAGAGGGGTAGGAGGAGGAGGAGGTGGAGAGGGATAGGAGGAGGAGGAGGTGGAGAGGGGTAGGAGGAGGTGGAGGAGGTGGAGAGGGGTAGGAGGAGGAGGAGGAGGAGGTGGAGAGGGGTAGGAGGAGGTGGAGAGGGGCAGGAGGAGGAGGAGGGAGGAGGAGAGGGGTAGGACGTGGAGGAGGTGGAGAGGGGTAGGAGGAGGAGGAGGTGGAGAGGGGCAGGAGGAGGAGGAGGAGGTGAAGAGGGGCAGGAGGAGGAGGAGGAGGTAGAGAGGGGTAGGAGGAGGTGGAGGAGGTGAAGAGGGGTAGGAGGAGGAGGAGGAGGAGGTGGAGAGGGGTAGGAGGAGGGTGGAGAGGGGCAGGAGGAGGAGGAGGAGGAGGAGAGGGTAGGAGGAGGAGGAGGTGGAGAGGGGTAGGAGAAGGAGGAGGTGGAGAGGGGTAGGAGGAGGAGGAGGAGGAGAGGGGTAGGAGGAGGAGGAGGTGGAGAGGGGTAGAAGAAGGAGGAGGTGGAGAGGGGTAGGAGGAGGAGGAGGAGGAGAGGGGTAGGAGGAGGAGGAGGTGGAGAGGGGTAGGAGGAGGAGGAGGTGGAGAGGGATAGGAGGAGGAGGAGGTGGAGAGGGGTAGGAGGAGGAGGAGGTGGAGAGGGATAGGAGGAGGAGGAGGTGGAGAGGGGTAGGAGGAGGTGGAGGAGGTGGAGAGGGGTAGGAGGAGGAGGAGGAGGTGGAGAGGGGTAGGAGGAGGTGGAGAGGGGCAGGAGGAGGAGGAGGAGGAGGAGAGGGGTAGGAAGAGGAGTGGTAGGAGGGGGGCTGTGTGGTCACACGGGTTGTTGGGGTTTCAAGCTTCAAGCCTCTAATCCTGACACACTGCCTCCACCAATTACAACTCCTTCAAAAGGAGAAAGGGGCGGAAAAAACAAAACCAGAAAGCCAGTGAAGGGCATATTTAGTAACGTTTTGTCAAGCTATAATTACATGTATGGCTAACTGAGAGATTTAACTACTTCTCCCTACTGATTGACAAGACAGAGTAGAGGACAGTACACACAACACAACACACATCTCAATACAACCACACAACAGACAACACAACACACATCTCAATACAACCACACAACACACATCTCAATACAACCACACAACAGACATCTCAATACAAATGATTTATTTTTACCAGAAAGTTAAAAGAGAGTGATTCCGTTCTGAACCTTTCTTTCGCATGTAGAGATGGTGAACCTGATCTACGGATGACAGATGACTTGTACTCCTTGGTTAGATGTAGAGATGGTGAACCTGATCTACGGATGACAGATGACTTGTACTCCTTGGTTAGATGTAGAGATGGTGAACCTGATCTACGGATGACAGATGACTTGTACTCCTTGGTTAGATGTAGAGATGGTGAACCTGATCTAAGGATGACAGATGACTTGTACTCCTTGGTTAGATGTAGAGATGGTGAACCTGATCTACGGATGACAGATGACTTGTACTCCTTGGTTAGATGTAGAGATGGTGAACCTGATCTACGGATGACAGATGACTTGTACTCCTGGTTAGATGTAGAGATGGTGAACCTGATCTACGGATGACGGATGACTTGTACTCCTTGGTTAGATGTAGAGATGGTGAACCTGATCTACGGATGACAGATGACTTGTACTCCTTGGTTAGATGTAGAGATGGTGAACCTGATCTACGGATGACAGATGACTGTACTCCTTGGTTAGATGTAGAGATGGTGAACCTGATCTACGGATGACAGATGACTTGTACTCCTTGGTTAGATGTAGAGATGGTGAACCTGATCTACGGATGACAGATGACTTGTTCTCCTTGGTTAGATGTAGAGATGGTGAACCTGATCTACGGATGACAGATGACTTGTACTCCTTGGTTAGATGTAGAGATGGTGAACCTGATCTACGGATGACAGATGACTTGTACTCCTTGGTTAGATGTAGAGATGGTGAACCTGATCTACGGATGACAGATGACTTGTACTCCTTGGTTAGATGTAGAGATGGTGAACCTGATCTACGGATGACAGATGACTTGTACTCCTTGGTTAGATGCCAGTATGACTCTGTTAGTGTTGTATCGATGTAATGCTGATCTGAAAAGCACTGCAGAGGTCACTACCACTGTATAGTCTGTAACAGTTCTAATTACTCCCAGGTTAATGTTGTCCCTAGGTGATAAACCATTCTGTTATACATCTGTCCCTTCTTTGGACACTGTGTTAACAACCCTCCAAACGAGCTTCAATGCCATACAACACTCCTTCCGTGGCCTCCAACTGCTCTTAAAACGCTAGTAAAACTAAATGCATGCTCTTCAAACCGATCGCTGCCCGCACCCGCCCGCCCGACTAGCATCACTACCCTGGACGGTTCTGACTTAGAATATGTGGACAACTACAAATACCTAGGTGTCTGGCAAGACTGTAAACTCTCCTTCCAGACTCACATCAAGCATCTCCAATCCAAAATGAAATCTAGAATCGGCTTTCTATTTCGCAACAAAGCCTCCTTCACTCACGCCGCGAAACTTACCCTCGTAAAACTGACCATCCTACCGATCCTCGATTTCAGCGATGTCATTTACAAAATAGCCTCCAACACTCTACTCAGCAAACTGGATGCAGTCTATCACAGTGCCATCTGTTTTGTCACCAAAGCCCCATATACTACCCACCACTGCGATCTGTATGCTCTAGTCGGCTGGCCCTCGCTACATATTCGTCGCCAGACCCACTGGCTCCAGGTTATCTATAAGTCTATGCTAGGTAAAGCTCCTCCTTATCTCAGCTCACTGGTCACCATAGCAGCACCCACCCGTAGCACGCGCTCCAGCAGGTATATCTCACTGGTCATCCCCACAGCCAGCACCTCCTTTAGCCGCCTTTCCTTCCATTTCTCTGTTGCCAATGGCTGGAACGAATTGCAAAAATCACTGCAGTTGGAGACATATTTCCCTCACTAACTTTAAGCGTCAGCTGTCAGAGCAGCTTACCGGTCGCTGCAGCTGTACACAGCCCATCTGTAAATAGCCCATCCAACTACCTACCTCATCCCCATATTGTTTTTATTTACTTTTTTTTGCTCTTTTGCACACCAGTATTTCTGCTTGCACATCATCAGCTGCACATCTATCACTCCAGTGTTAATTTGCTAAATTGTAATTACTTCGCTACTATGGCCTATTTATTGCCTTATCTCCTTACGCCATTTGCACACACTGTATATATATTTTTCTATAGTGTTATTGACTGTACGTTTGTTTATGTGTAACTCTTTGTTGTTGTTTTTGTCGCACAGCTTTGCTTTATCTTGGCCAGGTCGCAGTTGTAAATGAGAACTTGTTCTCAACTGGCCTACCTGGTTAAATAAAGGTGAAATAAAATTAAACAATAAATAAATAAATAAAGCTGCTTACTGCTGCTTTGCTGCTCATTAGTAGAACAGAACCCAGCACATCTCTGTCCTGGTACATGGTTCCTCTGAGACACACTGGGACATCTCTGTCCTGGTACATGGTTCCTCTGAGACACACTGGGACATCTCTGTCCTGGTTCCTCTGGAGACACACTGGGACATCTCTGTCCAGATACATGGTTCCTCTGAGACACACTGGGACACCTCTGTCCTGGTACATGGTTCCTCTGAGACACACAGGGACATCTCTGTCCTGATACATGGTTCCTCTGAGACACACTGAGACATCTCTGTCCTGGTACATGGTTCCTCTGAGACACACTGGGACATCTCTGTCCTGGTACATGGTTCCTCTGGAGACACACTGGGACATCTCTGTCCTGGTACATGGTTCCTCTGAGACACACTGGGACATCTCTGTCCTGGTACATGGTTCCTCTGGAGACACACTGGGACATCACTGTCCTGGTACATGGTTCCTCTGAGACACACTGGGACATCTCTGTCCTGATACATGTTTCCTCTGAGACACACTGGGACATTTTTGTCCTGGTACATGGTTCCTCTGGAGACACACTGGGACATCTCTGTCCTGGTACATGGTTCCTCTGAGACACACTGGGACATCTCTGTCCTTGTACATGGTTCCTCTGAGACACACTGGGACATCTCTGTCCTGATACATGTTTCCTCTGAGACACACTGGGACATCTCTGTCCTGGTACATGGTTCCTCTGAGACACACTGGGACATCTCTGTCCTGGTACATGGTTCCTCTGGAGACACACTGGGACATGTCTGTCCTGGTACATGGTTCCTCTGGAGACACACTGGGAAATCTCTGTCCTGGTAAATGGTTCCTCTGAGACACACTGGGACATCTCTGTCCTGGTACATGGTTCCTCTGGAGACACACTGGGACATCACTGTCCTGGTACATGGTTCCTCTGAGACACACTGGGACATCTCTGTCCTGATACATGTTTCCTCTGAGACACACTGGGACATTTTTGTCCTGGTACATGGTTCCTCTGGAGACACACTGGGACATCTCTGTCCTGGTACATGGTTCCTCTGAGACACACTGGGACATCTCTGTCCTTGTATATGGTTCCTCTGAGACACACTGGGACATCTCTGTCCTGATACATGTTTCCTCTGAGACACACTGGGACATCTCTGTCCTGGTACATGGTTCCTCTGAGACACACTGGGACATCTCTGTCCTGGTACATGGTTCCTCTGGAGACACACTGGAACATCTCTGTCCTGGTACATGGTTCCTCTGGAGACACACTGGGACATCTCTGTCCTGGTACATGGTTCCTCTGAGACACACTGGGACATCTCTGTCCTGGTACATGGTTCCTCTGGAGACACACTGGGACATCTCTGTCCTGGTACATGGTTCCTCTGAGACACACTGGGACATCTCTGTCCTGGTACATGGTTCCCCTGGAGACACACTGGGACATCTCTGTCCTGGTACATGGTTCCTCTGGAGACACACTGGGACATCTCTGTCCTGATACATGGTTCCTCTGAGACACACTGGGACATCTCTGTCCTGGTACATGGTTCCTGTGGAGGACACACTGGGACATCTCTGTCCTGATACATGGTTCCTCTGGAGACACACTGGGACATCTCTGTCCTGGTACATGGTTCCTCTGAGACACACTGGGACATCTCTGTCCTGGTACATGGTTCCTCTGAGACCACACTGGGACATCTCTGTCCTGGTACATGGTTCCTCTGAGACACACTGGGACATCTCTGTCCTGATACATGGTTCCTCTGAGACACACTGGGACATCTCTGTCCTGGTACATGGTTCCTCTGGAGACACACTGGGACATCTCTGTCCTGATACATGGTTCCTCTGAGACACACTGGGACATCTCTGTCCTGGTACATGGTTTCCTCTGAGACACACTGGGACATCTCTGTCCTGGTACATGGTTCCCCTGGAGACACACTGGGACATCTCTGTCCTGTTCCTCTGAGACACACTGGGACATCTCTGTCCTGTACATGGTTCCTCTGAGACACACTGGGACATCTCTGTCCTGGTACATGGTTCCCCTGGAGGACACATGGGGAACATCTCTGTCCTTTCCTCTGAGACACACTGGGAACACCCCCCCTTCTCTGTCCTGGTACATGGTTCCTCTAGAGACACACTGGAATACTGGGGGTACACTGGACATCTCTGGTCCTGGTACATGGTTCCTCTGGAGACACACTGGGACATCTCTGTCCTGTACATGGTTCCTCTGAGACCACCATGGGACATCTCTGTCCTGGTACATGGTTCCCTCTGGAGACACACTGGGACATCTCTGTCCTGGTACATGGTTCCTCTGGAGACACACTGGTGGACATCTCTGTCCTGGTACATGGTTCCTCTGAGACACACTGGGACATCTCTGTCCTCATACATGGTTCGTCTGGAGACACACTGGGACATCTCTGTCCTGGTACATGGTTCCTCTGGAGACACACTGGGACACCTCTGTCCTGGTACATGTTTCCTCTGGAGACACACTGGGACATCTCTGTCCTGGTACATGGTTCCTCTGAGACACACTGGGACATCTCTGTCCTGGTACATGGTTCCTCTGAGACACACTGGGACATCTCTGTCCTGGTTCCTCTGGAGACACACTGGGACATCTCTGTCCAGATACATGGTTCCTCTGAGACACACTGGGACACCTCTGTCCTGGTACATGGTTCCTCTGAGACACACAGGGACATCTCTGTCCTGATACATGGTTCCTCTGAGACACACTGAGACATCTCTGTCCTGGTACATGGTTCCTCTGAGACACACTGGGACATCTCTGTCCTGGTACATGGTTCCTCTGGAGACACACTGGGACATCTCTGTCCTGGTACATGGTTCCTCTGAGACACACTGGGACATCTCTGTCCTGGTACATGGTTCCTCTGGAGACACACTGGGACATCACTGTCCTGGTACATGGTTCCTCTGAGACACACTGGGACATCTCTGTCCTGATACATGTTTCCTCTGAGACACACTGGGACATTTTTGTCCTGGTACATGGTTCCTCTGGAGACACACTGGGACATCTCTGTCCTGGTACATGGTTCCTCTGAGACACACTGGGACATCTCTGTCCTTGTACATGGTTCCTCTGAGACACACTGGGACATCTCTGTCCTGATACATGTTTCCTCTGAGACACACTGGGACATCTCTGTCCTGGTACATGGTTCCTCTGAGACACACTGGGACATCTCTGTCCTGGTACATGGTTCCTCTGGAGACACACTGGGACATGTCTGTCCTGGTACATGGTTCCTCTGGAGACACACTGGGAAATCTCTGTCCTGGTAAATGGTTCCTCTGAGACACACTGGGACATCTCTGTCCTGGTACATGGTTCCTCTGGAGACACACTGGGACATCACTGTCCTGGTACATGGTTCCTCTGAGACACACTGGGACATCTCTGTCCTGATACATGTTTCCTCTGAGACACACTGGGACATTTTTGTCCTGGTACATGGTTCCTCTGGAGACACACTGGGACATCTCTGTCCTGGTACATGGTTCCTCTGAGACACACTGGGACATCTCTGTCCTTGTATATGGTTCCTCTGAGACACACTGGGACATCTCTGTCCTGATACATGTTTCCTCTGAGACACACTGGGACATCTCTGTCCTGGTACATGGTTCCTCTGAGACACACTGGGACATCTCTGTCCTGGTACATGGTTCCTCTGGAGACACACTGGAACATCTCTGTCCTGGTACATGGTTCCTCTGGAGACACACTGGGACATCTCTGTCCTGGTACATGGTTCCTCTGAGACACACTGGGACATCTCTGTCCTGGTACATGGTTCCTCTGGAGACACACTGGGACATCTCTGTCCTGGTACATGGTTCCTCTGAGACACACTGGGACATCTCTGTCCTGGTACATGGTTCCCCTGGAGACACACTGGGACATCTCTGTCCTGGTACATGGTTCCTCTGGAGACACACTGGGACATCTCTGTCCTGATACATGGTTCCTCTGAGACACACTGGGACATCTCTGTCCTGGTACATGGTTCCTGTGGAGACACACTGGGACATCTCTGTCCTGATACATGGTTCCTCTGGAGACACACTGGGACATCTCTGTCCTGGTACATGGTTCCTCTGAGACACACTGGGACATCTCTGTCCTGGTACATGGTTCCTCTGAGACACACTGGGACATCTCTGTCCTGGTACATGGTTCCTCTGAGACACACTGGGACATCTCTGTCCTGATACATGGTTCCTCTGAGACACACTGGGACATCTCTGTCCTGGTACATGGTTCCTCTGGAGACACACTGGGACATCTCTGTCCTGATACATGGTTCCTCTGAGACACACTGGGACATCTCTGTCCTGGTACATGGTTCCTCTGAGACACACTGGGACATCTCTGTCCTGGTACATGGTTCCCCTGGAGACACACTGGGACATCTCTGTCCTGTTCCTCTGAGACACACTGGGACATCTCTGTCCTGGTACATGGTTCCTCTGAGACACACTGGGACATCTCTGTCCTGGTACATGGTTCCCCTGGAGACACACTGGGACATCTCTGTCCTGTTCCTCTGAGACACACTGGGACATCTCTGTCCTGGTACATGGTTCCTCTAGAGACACACTGGGACATCTCTTTCCTGGTACATGGTTCCTCTGGAGACACACTGGGACATCTCTGTCCTGGTACATGGTTCCTCTGGAGACACACTGGGACATCTCTGTCCTGGTACATGGTTCCTCTGAGACACACTGGGACATCTCTGTCCTGGTACATGGTTCCTCTGGAGACACACTGGGACATCTCTGTCCTGGTACATGGTTCCTCTGGAGACACACTGGGACATCTCTGTCCTGGTACATGGTTCCTCTGAGACACACTGGGACATCTCTGTCCTCATACATGGTTCGTCTGGAGACACACTGGGACATCTCTGTCCTGGTACATGGTTCCTCTGGAGACACACTGGGACACCTCTGTCCTGGTACATGTTTCCTCTGGAGACACACTGGGACATCTCTGTCCTGGTACATGGTTCCTCTGAGACACACTGGGACATCTCTGTCCTGGTACATGGTTCCTCTGGAGACACACTGGGACATCTCTGTCCTGGTACATGGTTCCTCTGGAGACACACTGGGACATCTCTGTCCTGGTACATGGTTCCTCTGAGACACACTGGGACATCTCTGTCCTGGTACATGGTTCCTCTGAGACACACTGGGACATCTCTGTCCTGGTTCCTCTGGAGACACACTGGGACATCTCTGTCCTCATACATGGTTCCTCTGAGACACACTGGGACATCTCTGTCCTGGTACATGGTTCCTCTGAGACACACTGGGACATCTCTGTCCTGGTACATGGTTCCTCTGGAGACACACTGGGACATCTCTGTCCTGGTACATGGTTCCTCTGGAGACACACTGGGACATCTCTGTCCTGGTACATGGTTCCTCTGAGACACACTGGGACATCTCTGTCCTGGTACATGGTTCCTCTGAGACACACTGGGACATCTCTGTCCTGGTTCCTCTGGAGACACACTGGGACATCTCTGTCCTCATACATGGTTCCTCTGAGACACACTGGGACATCTCTGTCCTGGTACATGTTTCCTGTGGAGACACACTGGGACATCTCTGTCCTGGTACATGGTTCCTCTGGAGACACACTGGGACATCTCTGTCCTCATACATGGTTCCTCTGGAGACACACTGGGACATCTCTGTCCTGATACATGTTTCCTCTGAGACACACTGGGACATCACTGTCCTGGTACATGGTTCCTCTGAGACACACTGGGACATCTCTGTCCTGGTACATGGTTCCTCTGAGACACACTGGGACATCTCTGTCCTGGTACATGTTTCCTGTGGAGACACACTGGGACATCTCTGTCCTGGTACATGGTTCCTCTGGAGACACACTGGGACATCTCTGTCCTGGTACATGGTTCCTCTGGAGACACACTGGGACACCTCTGTCCTGGTACATGTTTCCTCTGGAGACACACTGGGACATCTCTGTCCTGGTACATGGTTCCTCTGAGACACACTGGGACATCTCTGTCCTGGTACATGGTTCCTCTGGAGACACACTGGGACATCTCTGTCCTGGTACATGGTTCCTCTGGAGACACACTGGGACATCTCTGTCCTGGTACATGGTTCCTCTGAGACACACTGGGACATCTCTGTCCTGGTACATGGTTCCTCTGAGACACACTGGGACATCTCTGTCCTGGTTCCTCTGGAGACACACTGGGACATCTCTGTCCTCATACATGGTTCCTCTGAGACACACTGGGACATCTCTGTCCTGGTACATGGTTCCTCTGGAGACACACTGGGACATCTCTGTCCTGGTACATGGTTCCTCTGAGACACACTGGGACATCTCTGTCCTGGTACATGGTTCCTCTGAGACACACTGGGACATCTCTGTCCTGGTTCCTCTGGAGACACACTGGGACATCTCTGTCCTCATACATGGTTCCTCTGAGACACACTGGGACATCTCTGTCCTGGTACATGTTTCCTGTGGAGACACACTGGGACATCTCTGTCCTGGTACATGGTTCCTCTGGAGACACACTGGGACATCTCTGTCCTCATACATGGTTCCTCTGGAGACACACTGGGACATCTCTGTCCTGATACATGTTTCCTCTGAGACACACTGGGACATCACTGTCCTGGTACATGGTTCCTCTGAGACACACTGGGACATCTCTGTCCTGGTACATGGTTCCTCTGAGACACACTGGGACATCTCTGTCCTGGTACATGTTTCCTGTGGAGACACACTGGGACATCTCTGTCCTGGTACATGGTTCCTCTGGAGACACACTGGGACATCTCTGTCCTCATACATGGTTCCTCTGGAGACACACTGGGACATCTCTGTCCTGATACATGTTTCCTCTGAGACACACTGGGACATCTCTGTCCTGGTACATGGTTCCTCTGAGACACACTGGGACATCTCTGTCCTGGTACATGGTTCCTCTGAGACACACTGGGACATCTCTGTCCTGGTACATGGTTCCTCTGAGACACACTGGGACATCTCTGTCCTGGTACATGGTTCCTCTGAGACACACGTAACTGGCCAGGGGAAAGGGCAGATAAAGGTGGAACTGGACTTGTTGGAGGAGTGACTCAACAGAGTACAGACACTTTGCAGGATGTGGTATAGTGTATTTTAAGGAAAGGAATGTTGGTTGTTTTTTTTTTTTTTTACAGGTGAACTTAGAGCAAAGCTCAGTTTAACTAGGTCCTGACCAGTGGACAGCACCGACCCACCCTGCAAACATAGGAAAACAGAACTCCATTTTTCATCTATCGTTTGCGGGGGGGATTTACTATCCCCAAAATAATCCTCAGCACTGGACTTTGATGATGAATGTTCCATTTAATCCGTTCCATCCATGAATAAAACCATTAAACAGTAAAGGCCTAGCTAGATGTAGCCAGGTGTTTACATGCCCGGGTCGGTGTTAGAATGAGGCTCCACATTATCAACACACACCTCGTCAGTTAGGAGAGATTCAGCATTCCCCAGGGACCCTCGGACTGGGGACACCAACAACGTGTTGAAAGATAAACACATATAAACAGATAAACAGATAAACAGATAAACAGATATAAACAGATAAACACATATCAACACATATAAACAGATATAAACAGATAAACACATATAAACAGATATAAACAGATAAACACATATCAACACATATCAACAGATATAAACACATATCAACACATATAAACACATAAACACATATCAACACATATAAACATATATAAACAGATAAACACATATCAACACATATAAACACATATCATCACATATAAACAGATATAAACAGATAAACACATATTAACGGATAAACACATATCAACAGATATAAACTGATATACACATATCAACACATATAAACAGATAAACAGATAAACAGATAAACACATATCAACTCATCCTTGACCGCTGGCTACGTCCCTTCCGTCTTCAAGAGAGCGAGAGTTGCCCCCCTTCTGAAAAAACCTACACTCGATCCCTCCGATGTCAACAACTACAGACCAGTATCCCTTCTTTCTTTTCTCTCCAAAACTCTTGAACGTGCCGTCCTTGGCCAGCTCTCCTGCTATCTCTCTCAGAATTACCTTCTTGATCCAAATCAGTCAGGTTTCAAGACTGGTCATTCAACTGAGACTGCTCTTCTCTGTGTCACGGAAGCTCGCCGCACTGCTAAAGCTAACTCTCTCTCCTCTGCTCTCATCCTTCTAGACCTATCTGCTGCCTTTGATACTGTGAACCATCAGATCCTCCTCTCCACCCTCTCCGAGTTGGGCATCTCCGGCGCGGCCCATGCTTGGATTGCGTCCTACCTGACAGGTCGCTCCTACCAGGTGGCGTGGCGAGAATCTGTCTCCGCACCACGTGCTCTCACCACTGGTGTCCCCCAGGGCTCTGTTCTAGGCCCTCTCCTATTCTCGCTATACACCAAGTCACTTGGCTCTGTCATATCCTCACATGGTCTCTCCTATCATTGCTATGCAGACGACACACAATTCATCTTCTCCTTTCCCCCTTCTGATAACCAGGTGGCGAATCGCATCTCTGCATGTCTGGCAGACATATCAGTGTGGATGACGGATCACCACCTCAAGCTGAACCTCGGCAAGATGGAGCTGCTCTTCCTCCCGGGGAAGGACTGCCCGTTCCATGATCTCGCCATCACGGTTGACAACTCCCTTGTGTCCTCCTTCCAGAGTGCTAAGAACCTTGGCGTGACCCTGGACAACACCCTGTCGTTCTCCACTAACATCAAGGCGGTGACCCGATCCTGTAGGTTCATGCTCTACAACATTAGCAGAGTACGACCCTGCCTCACACAGGAGGCGGCGCAGGTCCTAATCCAGGCACTTGTCATCTCCCGTCTGGATTACTGCAACTCGCTGTTGGCTGGGCTCCCTGCCTGTGCCATTAAACCCCTACAACTCATCCAAAACGCCGCAGCCCGTCTGGTGTTCAACCTTCCCAAGTTCTCTCACGTCACCCCGCTCCTCCGCTCTCTCCACTGGCTTCCAGTTGAAGCTCGCATCCGCTACAAGACCATGGTGCTTGCCTACGGAGCTGCGAGGGGAACGGCACCTCCGTACCTTCAGGCTCTGATCAGGCCCTACACCCAAACAAGGGCACTGCGTTCATCCACCTCTGGCCTGCTCGCCTCCCTACCTCTGAGGAAGCACAGTTCCCGCTCAGCCCAGTCAAAACTGTTCGCTGCTCTGGCACCCCAATGGTGGAACAAGCTCCCTCACGACGCCAGGACAGCGGAGTCAATCACCACCTTCCGGAGACACCTGAAACCCCACCTCTTTAAGGAATACCTAGGATAGGATAAAGTAATCCTTCTAACCCCCCCCTTAAAAGATTTAGATGCACTATTGTAAAGTGGTTGTTCCACTGGATATCATAAGGTGAATGCACCAATTTGTAAGTCGCTTTGGATAAGAGCGTCTGCTAAATGACTTAAATGTAAAAATGTAAATGTAATAAACACATATAAACACATATAAACACATATCAACACATATAAACACATATAAACAGATATAAACACATATCAACACATATAAACAGATATAAACAGATAAACACATATCAACACATATAAACACATATCAACACATATCAACACATATCAACACAGATAAACACAGATAAACACAGATCAACACATATCAACACATATCAACACATATAAACAGATAAACACATATAAACACATATCAACACATATAAACGTCTTCCCGGTGGCTCAGTTGGTAGAGCATGGTGTTTGCAATGCCAGCATGGTGTGTGCAACGCCAGGGTTGTGGGTTCGATTCCCACGGGGGCCAGTATAAATAAAGAAATGCATGAAATGAAATGAAGTGTATGCATTCACTACTGTAAGTTGCTCTGGATAAGAGCGTCTGGTAAAATGTATATAAACAGATGGCGCCAGAGATGAAGGCAGTTGTTTTACGTGTCCCAAACCGATTGTGTTTATTTGTGTCGTTTGTTACTTATTTTTTTTCTTATTTTGTACATAATGTTGCCGCTACCGTCTCTTATGACCGAAAATAACTTCTGGACATCAGGACTGTGATTACTCACCACGGATTGGCAGAATCCTTTTTTTCCTTTAACGAGTCTGACGAGCCCGATGCGAACGATAGACTGCTTTCTCGGGAAAAGGCCCAGATTCCTGTGATTTGCGTGAAGAGGAGGCAGCGAAAAAGGGGCCAGAGGGCGGGCAGCCTTCTGAGAATTCGTAGGTGATCAAATAAACCCCCACTTCCTTCCATTCTGCTAGCAAACGTGCTAATCTTTGGAGAATAAAATATATGACCTACGCGGAAGTTTAAACTACCAACGGGACATGAAAAACTGTAACATCTTATGCTTCACGGAGTCGTGGCTGAACGACGACAATATCAACATACAGCTGGCTGGTTATACACTGTACCGGCAGGATAGAACAGCGGCGTCTGGTAAGACAAAGGGCGGCGGACTATATATTTTTGTAAATAACAGCTGGTGCACGATATCTAAGGAAGTCTCGAGCTATTGCTCGCCTGAGGTAGTGTATCTCATGATAAAATATAGACCACACCACCTACCTAGAGAGTTTTCAACTGTATTTTTAATAGCTGTTTACATACCACCACAGTCAAGGCTGGCACTAAGACAGCATTGAATGAGCTGTATTCCACCATAAGCAAACAAGAAAATGCTCACCCAGAGGCAGAGCCCCTAGTGGCCCGGGGACTTTAATGCAGGGAAACTTAAATCCGTTTTACCAAATTTCTATCAGCATGTTAAATGTGCAACCAGAGGAAAAAAAACTCTAGACCACCTGTACTCCACACACAGAGACGCATACAAAGCTCTCCCTCACCCTCCATTTGGCAAATCTGACCATAATTATATCCTCCTGATTCCTGCTTACAAGCAAAAATTATAGCAGGAAGTAACAGTGACTCGTTCTATAAAAAAGTGGTCAAATAAAGCAGATGCTAAGCTACAGGACTGTTTTGCTAGCAGAGACTGGAATATGTTCCGGGACTCATCCGATGGCATTGAGGAGTACACCACATCAGTCATTGGCTTCATCAATAAGTGCATCGATGACATCGTCCCCACAGTGACCGTACGTACATACCCCAACCAGAAGCCATGGATTACAGGCAACATCTGCACTGAGCTAAAGGGTAGAGTTGCCGCTTTCAAGGAGCGGGTCTCTAACCCGGAAGCATATAAGAAATCCCGCTATGCCCTCCGACAAACCATCAAACAGGCAAAGCATCAATACAGGACTAAGATCAAATCATACTAAGCCAGCTCTGACACTCGTCGGATGTGGCAGGGCTTGCAAACCATTACAGACTACTAAGGGAAGCACAACCGAGAGTTGCCCAGTGACACGAGCCTACCAGACGAGCTAAACTACTTCTATGCTCGCATCGAGGCAAATAACACTGAAAAATGCATGAGAGTACCAGCTGTTCTGGAAGACTGTTTGATCACGCTCTCCGTAGCCGATGTGAGTAAGACCTTTAAACAGGTCAACATTCACAAGGCTACAGGGCCAGACGGATTACCAAGATGTGTACTGCGAGCATGCGCTGACCAACTGGCAAGTGTCTTCACTGACATTTTCAACCTCTCCCTGTCCGAGTCTGGAATACCAACATGTTTTAAGCAAACCAACATAGTGCCTGTGCCCAAGAACACTAAGGTAACCTGCCTAAATGACTACCGACCCATAGCACTCACGTCTGTAGCCATGAAGTGCTTCGAAAGGCTGGTCATGGCTCACATCAACACCATTATCCCAGAAACCCTAGACTCACTCCAATTTGCATATGCCCCAACGGATCTACAGATGATGTACTCCCTGTTCACTCATGACTGCACAGCCAGGCATGACTCCAACATCATCAATAAGTTTGCCGATGACACAGTGGTAGGCCTGATTACCGACAACAACAACACAGCCTATAGGGAGGAGGTCAGAGACCTGGCTGTGAGGTGGCAGGACAACAACCTCTCCCTCAACGTAATCAAGACAAAGGAGATGATTACAGGATAAAGAGGACCGAGCATGCCCCCATTCTCATCGACGGGGCTGCAGTGGAGCAGGTTGAGAGCTTCAAGTTTCTTGTTGTCCACATCACCAACAAACTAACATGGTCCAAGCACACCAAGACAGTCGTGAAGAGGGTACGACAAAACCTATTCCCCCTCAGGAGACTGAAAATATTTGCCATGGGTCCTCAGATCCTCAAAAGGTTCTACAGCTGCACCATCGAGAGCATCCTGACGGGTTGCATCACTGCCTTGTATGGCAACTGCTTGGCCTACGACCGCAAGGCACTACAGAGGGTAGTGCGAACGGCCCAGTACAACACTGGGGCCAAGCTTCCTGCCATCCAGGACCTCGATACCAGGCAGTGTCAGAGGAAGACCCTAAAAATTGTCAAAGACTCCAGCCACCCAAGTCATAGATTGTTCTCTCTGCTACCGCCTGGGAAAGCTGAGCGCCAAGTCTAGGTCCAAGAGGCTTCTAAACAGCTTCTACCCCCAAGCTTTAAGACTCCTGAACACCTAATCAAATGGCTACCCAGACTATTTGCATTGACTCTCTACCGGTACCCCCCCCCCCCCCCCCGTATATAGTCTCGCTATTGTTATTTTACTGCTGCTCTTTAATTACTTGTTACTTTTATTTCTTATTCTTATCCATATTTATTTTAAACTTCATTGTTGTTTAGGGGCTCGTAAGTAAGCATTTCGCTGTAAGGTCTACACCAGTTGTATTCGGTGCATGTGACTAATAACATTTGATTTTATTTGATACAAGGTGTTCGCCTTAGCAATCTCACTGGAATAAAGACCTCCTCCATTCCTGCCATTATTGAAAGAGATTGTGATACCTCACATCTCAAAATAGGACTACTTAATGTTAGATCCCTCACTTACAAGGCAGTTATAGTCAATTAACTAATCACTGATCATAATCTTGATGTGATTGGCCTGACTGAAACATGGCTTAAGCCTGATGAATTTACTGTGTTAAATGAGGCCTCACCTCCTGGTTACACTGGTGACCAAATCCCCCGCGCATCCCGCAAAGGCGGAGGTGTTGCTAACATTTATGATAGCAAATTTCTATTTACAAACCCCCCCCGACGTTTTTGTCTTTTGAGCTTCTAGTCATGAAATCTATGCAGCCTACTCAATCACTTTTTATAGCTACTGTTTACAGGCCTCCTGGGCCATATACAGCATTCCTCACTGAGTTCCCTGAATTCCTATCGGACCTTGTAGTCATGGCAAATAATATTCAAATTTTTGGTGACTTTAATATTCACATGGGAAAGTCCACAGACCCACTCCAAAAGGCTTTCGGAGCCATCATCGTCTCAGTGGGTTTTGTCCAACATGTCTCAGGACCTACTCTCTGCCACAGTCATACTCTGGACCTAGTTCTGTCCCGTGGAATAAATGTTGTGGATCTTAATGTTTTTCCTCATAATCCTGGACTATCGGACCACCATTTTATCACATTTGCAATCGCAACAAATAATCTGCTCAGACCCCAACCAAGGACCATCAAAAGTCGTGCTATAAATTCTCGGACAACCCAAAGATTCCTAGATGCCCTTCCAGACTCCCTCCGGCTACCCAAGGATGTCAGAGTACAAAAATCAGTTAACCACCTAACTGAGGAACTCAATTTAACCTTGCGCAATACCCTAGATGCAGTCGCACCCCTAAAAACCCAAAACATTTATCATAAGAAACTAGCTCCCTGGTATACAGAAAATACCCGAGCTCTGAAGCAAGCTTCCAGAAAATTGAACGGAAATGGCGCCACACCAAACTGGAAGTCTTCCGACTGTCACGTCCTGACCAGTAATAGGGGTTATTTGTTATTGTAGTTTGGTCAAGACGTGGCAGAAGGTATTTGTTTTATGTGGTTCGGGTGGTGGTTTGTTTAGTAGGGTATTTGATTTATGTATTCCGGGGGTTTTTGGGCACTGTTCTATGTTAATGTATTTCTATGTTCTGTCTAGTCTTTTGTATTTCTATGTTTTGTTGATTGGGGTTGGACTCTAAATTGGAGGCAGGTGTTTTCTAGTTGCCTCTGATTGAGAGTCCTATATATAGGTATGTGCTTGTTGAGTACTTTGTGGGAGATTGTTCTGTGTATAGCCTTGTACCTTACCAGCCTGTATATAGTCGTTGTGTTTTCTTTGTGTACGTTTATTTTGGTTTTCCTTCTTGTCCGATTATAATAAAGAAGATGAGTGCACATTTCCCCGCTGCATTTTGGTCTAAATCCGACGACAGCCGTTACACCGACTAGTTTGGAAAGACAGTACCGTGCAGTATCGAAGAGCCCTCACTGCTGCTCGATCATCCTATTTTTTCAACTTAATTGAGGAAAATAAGAACAACCCAAAATGTATTTTTGATACTGTCGCAAAGCTAACTAAAAAGCAGCATTCGCAAATGGAGGATGGCTTTCACTTCAGCAGTGATAAATTCATGAACTTCTTTGAGGAAAAGATCATGATCATTAGAAAGCAAATTACGGACTCCTCTTTAAATCTGCGTATTCCTCCAAAGCTCAGTTGTCCTGAGTCTGCACAACTCTGCCAGGACCTAGGATCAAGGGAGACACTCAAGTGTTTTAGTACTATATCGCTTGACACAATGATGAAAATAATCATGGCCTCTAAACCTTCAAGCTGCATACTGGACCCTATTCCAACTAAACTACTGAAAGAGCTGCTTCCTGTGCTTGGCCCTCCTATGTTGAACATAATAAATGGCTCTCTATCCACCGGATGTGTACCAAACTCAGTAAAAGTGGCAGTAATAAACCCTGTCTTGAAAAAGCCAAACCTTGACCAAGAAAATATAAAAAACTATCGGCCTATATCAAATCTCCCATTCCTCTCAAAACTTTTTGAAAAAGCTGTTGCGCAGCAACTCACTGCCTTACTGAAGACAAACAATGTATATGAAACGCTTCAGTCTGGTTTTAGACCCCATCATAGCACTGAGACTGCACTTGTGAAGGTGGTAAATGACCTTTTAATGGCGTCAGACCGAGGCTCTGCATCTGTCCTCGTGCTCCTAGACCTTAGTGCTGCTTTTGATACCATCGATCACCACATTCTTTTGGAGAGATTGGAAACCCAAATTGGTCTACACGGACAAGTTCTGGCCTGGTTTAGATCTTATCTGTCAGAAAGATATCAGTTTGTCTCTGTGGATGGTTTGTCCTCTGACAAATCAACTGTAAATCTTGGTGTTCCTCAAGGTTCCGTTTTAGGACCACTATTGTTTTCACTATATATTTTACGTCTTGATGATGTCATTCGGAAACATAATGTTAACTTTCAGATGACAGATGACACACAGCTGTACATTTCGTTGAAACATGGTGAAGCCCCAAAATTGCCCTCGTTGGAAGCCTGTGTTTCAGACATAAGGAAGTGGATGGCTGCAAATGTTCTACTTTTAAACTCGGACAAAACAGAGATGCTTGTTCTAGGTCTCAAGAAACAAAGAGATCTTCTGTTGAATCTGACAATTAATCTTGATGGTTGTACAGTCGACTCAAATAAAACTGCGAAGGTCCTCGGCGTTACTCTGGACCCTGATCTCTCTTTTGACGAACATATCAAGACTGTTTCAAGGAGAGCTTTTTTCCATGTACGTAACATTGCAAAAATCAGAAACTTTCTGTCCAAAAATGATGCAGGAAAATGTATCCATTCTTTTGTCACTTCTGGGTTAGACGACTGCAATGCTCTACTTTCCGGCTACCCAGATAAAGCACTAAATGAACTTCAGTTAGTGCAAAACACGGCTGCTAGAATCCTGACTAGAACCAAAAAATGTGATCATATTACTCCAGTGCTAGCCTCCCTACACTGGCTTCCTGTTAAGGCAAGGGCTGATTTCAAGGTTTTACTGCTAACCTACAAAGCATTACATGGGCTTGCTCCTACCTATCTTTCCAATTTGGTCCTGCCTTACATACCTACACGTACGCTATGGTCACAAGACGCAGGCCTCCTAATTGTCCCTAGAATTTCTAAGCAAACGGCTGGAGGTAGGGCTTTCTCCTATAGAGCTCCATTTTTATGGAATGGTCTGCCTACCCATGTGAGAGACGCAGACTCAGTCTCAACCTTTAAGTCTTTACTGAAGACTTATCTCTTCAGTAGGTCCTATGATTAAGTATAGTCTGGCCCAGGAGTGTGAAGGTGAACGGAAAGGCTGGAGCAACGAACCGCCCTTGCTGTCTTTGCCTGGTCGGTTCCCCTCTCTCCACTGGAATTCTTTGCCTCTAACCCTATTACAGGGGCTGAGTCACTGGCTTACTGGTGCTCTTCCATGCCGTCCCTAGGAGGGGTGCGTCACTTGAGTGGGTTGAGTCACTGATGTGATCTTCCTGTCTGGGTTTGCGCCCCCCCCTTGGGTTGTGCCGTGGCGGAGATCTTTGTGGGCTATACTCAGCCTTGTCTCAGGATGGCAAGTTGGTGGTTGAAGATATCCCTCTAGTGGTATGGGGGCTGTGCTTTGGCAAAGTGGGTGGGGTTATATCCTGCCTGTTTGGCCCTGTCCGGGGTTATCGTCGGATGGGGCCACAGTGTCTCCCGACCCCTCCTGTCTCAGCCTCCAGTATTTATGCTGCAGTAGTTTATGTGTTGGGGGGCTAGGGTCAGTCTTTTATATCTGGAGTATTTCTCCTGTCTTATCCGGTGTCCTGTGTGAATTTAAGTATGCTCTCTCTAATTCTCTCTTTCTCTCTCTCGGAGGACCTGAGCCTTAGGACCATGCCTCAGGAATACCTGGCATGATGACTCCTTGCTGTCCCTAGTCCACCTGGCCGTGCTGCTGCTCCAGTTTCAACTGTTCTGCCTGCGGCTATGGAACCCTGAACTTTTCACCGGACGTGCTACCTGTCCCAGACCTGCTGTTTTCAACTCTCTAGAGACAGCAGGAGCGGTAGAGATACTCTGAATGATCGGCTATAAAAGCCAACTGACATTTACTCCTGTTGCACCCTCAATAACCACTGTGATTATTATTATTTGACCCTGCTGGTAATCTATGAATATTTGAACATCTTGGCCATGTTCTGTTATAATCTCCACCCGGCACAGCCAGAAGAAGGCTGGCCACCCCTCATAGCCTGGTTCCTCTCTAGGTTTCTTCCTAGGTTCTGACCTTTCTAGGGAGTTTTTCCTAGCCACCGTGCTTCTACACCTGCATTGCTTGCTGTTTGGGGTTTTAGGCTGGGTTTCTGTACAGCACTTTGAGATATCAGCTGATGTCTCAGAGCTCTTCTGACAATTCCTTCGACCTCATGGCTTGGTTTTTGCTCTGACATGCACTGTCAACTGTGGGTCCTTATATAGACAGGTGTGTGCCTTTTCAAATCATGTCCAATCAATTGAATTTACCACAGGTGGACTCCAATCAAGTTGTAGAAACATCTCAAGGATGATCAATGAAAACAGGATGCACCTGAGCTCAATTTTGAGTCACATAGCAAAGGGTCTGAATACTTATGTAAATAAGGAATTTATGTTTTACATTTTTATAAATTGACAAAAATTTCTTAAAACCTGTTTTCACTTCATCATTATGGGATATTGTGTGTAGATTGATGAACATTTATTTGTATTTAATCCATTTTAGAATAAATAAATAACGAAACAAAATGTGGAATGAAATCAAGGGGTCTGAATACTTTCCGAATGCACAGAATCATAACCACTGCAGAATAAATGCCTCACCTTGTCTGGCCATAACGAGTTCAAATTCCCAAAATAGACCATGTAAACACATACAGTTGAAGTCGGAAGTTTACCTACACCTTAGCCAAATACATTTAAACTCAGTTTTTCACAATTCCTGAAATTTAATCCTAGTAAAAATTCCCTGTCTTAGGTCAGTTAGGATCACCACTTTATTTTAAGAATGTGAAATGTCAGATTAATAGTCGAGAGAATGATTTATTTCAGCTTTTATTTCTTTCATCACATTCCCAGTGGGTCAGAAGTTTACATACACTCAATTAGTAATTGGTAACATTGCCTTTAAATTGTGAAACTTTTATTTTAATTTTATTTCACCTTTATTTAACCAGGTAGGCTAGTTGAGAACAAGTTCTCATTTACAACTGCGACCTGGCCAAGATAAAGCAAAGCAGTTCGACACATACAACAACACAGAGTTACACATGGAATTAAACAAACATACAGTCAATAATACAGTAGAAAAAGTCTATATACAGTGAGTGCAAATGAGGTAAGATAAGGGAGGTAAGGCAATAAATAGGCCATGGTGGCCAAGTAATTACAATATAGCAATTAAACACTGGAGTGATAGATGTGCAGAAGATGAGTGTGCAAGTAGAGATACTGGGGTGCAAAGGAGCAAGATAAATAAATACAGTATGGGGAAGAGGTAGTTGGATGGGCTATTTACAGATGGGCTATGTACAGGTGCAATGATCTGTGAGCTGCTCTGACAGCTGGTACTTATAGTTGTGAGGGAGATATGAGTCTCTAGCTTCAGTGATTTTTGCAGTTCGTTCCAGTCATTGGCAACAGAGAACTGGAAGGAAAGGCAGCCAAAGGAGGAATTGGCTTTGGGGGTGACCAGTGAGATATACCTGCTGGAGCGCGTGCTACGGGTGGGTGCTGCTATGGTGACCAGTGAGCTGCGATAAGGCGGGGCTTTACCTAGCAAAGACTTGTAGATGACCTGGAGCCAGTGGATTAGGCGACGAGTATGAAGCGAGGGCCTGCCAACGAGAATGTACAGGTCACAGTGATGGGTAGAATATGGAGCTTTGGTGACAAAACGGATGGCACTGTGATAGACTGCATCCAGTTTATTGAGTAGGGTATTGGAGGCAATTTTGTAAATGACATCGCCGAAGTCGAGGATCGGTAGGATGGTCAGTTTTGCGAGGGTAAGTTTGGCAGCATGAGCGAAGGATGCTTTGTTGCGAAATAGGAAGCCGATTCGAGATTTAATTGTGGATTGGAGATGCTTAATGTGAGTCTGGAAGGAGAGTTTACAGTCTAGCCAGACACCTAGGTATTTGTAGTTGTCCACATATTCTAAATCAGAACCGTCCAGAGTAGTGATGCTGGACGGGTGGGCAGGTGCGGGCAGCGATCGGTTGAAGAGCATGCATTTAGTTTTACTTGCATTTAAGAGCAGTTGGAGGCCACGGAAGGAGAGTTGTACGGCATTGAAGCTCGTCTGGAGGGTTGTTAACACAGTGTCCAAAGAAGGGCCAGAAGTATACAGAATGGTGTCATCTGCGTAGAGGTGGATCAGAGAATCACCAGCAGCAAGTGTGACATGATTGATGTATACAGAGAACAGAGGCGGCCCGAGAATTGAACAGAGGTCTGGACAACAGGCCCTCGGATTTGACACACTGAACTCTATCAGAGAAGTAGTTGGTGAACCAGGCGAGGCAGTCATTTGAGAAACCGAGGCTGTTGAATCTGCCGATAAGAATGTGGTGATTGACAGAGTCGAAAGCCTTGGCCAGGTCGATGAATACGGGTGCACAGTAATGTCTCTTATCGATGGCAGTTATGATATCGTTTAGGACCTTGTGCGTGGCTGAGGTGCACCCATGACCAGCTCTGAAACCAGATTGCATGGCGGAGAAGGTGCGGTGGGATTCGAAATGGTCGGTAATCTGTTTGTTAACTTGGCTTTCGAAGACCTTAGAATGGCAGGGTAGGTCTGTAGCAGTTTGGGTCTAGAGTGTCTCCCCCTTTGAAGAGGGGGAGGATCGCAGCAGCTTTCTATGGCGAATCTCAGACAATACGAAAGAGGTTGAACAGGCTAGTAATAGGGGTTGCAACAGTTTCGGATACTTTTAGAAAGAGAGGGTCCAGATTGTCTAGCCCGGCTGATTTGTAGGGGTCCAGATTTTGCAGCTCTTTCAGAACATCAGCTAAGGAGAAATGGGGAAGAAATGGGCGAGTAGCTGTGGAGGGCAGTTGACCGGGGTAGGGGTAGCCGGGCCGAGAGCATGGCCAGACGAACAAAAATGCTTATTGAAATTCTCAATTATAGTGGATTTATCGGTGGTGACAGTGTTTCCTAGCCTCAGTGCAGTGGACAGCTGGGAGGAGGTGCTCTTATTTTCCATGGATTTTACAATGTCCCAGAACTTTTTTGAGTGTGTGCTACAGGGTGCAAATTTCTGTTAGAAAAAGCTAGCCTTTGCTTTCCTAACTGCCTGTGTATATTGGTTCCTAACTTCCCTGAAAAGTTGCATATCACGGGGGCTATTCAATGCTAATGCAGTACGCCACAGGATGTTTTGTGCTGGTCAAAGGCAGTCAGTTCTGGAGTGAACCAAGGGCTATATCTGTTCCTGGTTCTAAGTTTTCTGAATGGGGCATGCTTATTTAAGATGGTGAGGAAGAATAACCTTTTAAAGAATAACCAGGCATCCTCTACTGACGGGATGAGGTCAATATCCTTCCAGGATACCCGGGCCAGGTCGATTAGAAAGGCCTGCTCACTGAAGTCTTTTGGGAGCGTTTGACAGTGATGAGGGTTGGTCGTTTGACCGCAGACCCATTACGGATGCAGGCAATGAGGCAGTGATCGCTGAGATCTTGGTTGAAAACAGCAGAGGTGAATTTGGAGGGCGAGTTAGTTAGGATGATATCTATGAGGGTGCCCGTGTTTACGGATTTGGGGTTGTACCTGGTAGGTTCATAGATAATTTGTGTGAGATTGAGGGCATCAAGCTTAGATTGTTGGATGGCCGGGGTGTTAAGCATGTCCCAGTTTAGGTCACCTAGCAGCACGAGCTCTGAAGATAGATGGGGGGCAATCAATTCACATATGGTGTCCAGAGCACAGCTGGGGGCAGAGGGTAGGCTATAGCAAGCGGCAACAGTGAGAGACATGTTTCTGAAAAGGTGGATTTTTAAAAGTAGAAGCTTGAATTGTTTGGGTACAGACCTGGATAGTAAAACAGAACTTTGCAGGCTATGTCTGCAGTAGATTGTAATTCCGCCCCCTTTGGCAGTTCTATCTTGTCGGAAAATGTTATAGTTAGGGATGGAAATTTCAGGGTTTTTGGTGGACTTCCTAAGCCAGGATTCAGACACGGCTGGGACATCCGGGTTGGCAGAGTGTGCTAAAGCAGTGAATAAAACAAACTTAGGAAGGAGGCTTCTAATGTTAACATGCATGAAACCAAGGCTTTTACGGTTACAGAAGTCAACAAATGAGAGCACCTGGGGAATAGGAGTGGAGCTAGGCACTGCAGGGCCTGGATTAACTTCTACATCACCAGAGGAACAGAGGAAGTGTAGGATAAGGGTATAGCTAAAGGCTATAAGAACTGGTCGTCTAGTACGTTCGGAACAGAGAGTAAAAGGAGCAGGTTTCTGGGCGCAATAGAATAGATTCAAGGCGTAATGTACAGACACAGGTATGGTAGGATGTGAATACATTGGAGGTAAACCTAGGCATTGAGTGATGATGATAGAGATATTGTCTCTAGAAACATTTAAACCAGCTGATGTCACCGCATGTGTGGGAGGTGGAACTAAATGGTTGGTTAAGGCATATTGAGCAGGGCTAGATGCTCTACAGTGAAATAAGACAATAATCACTAACCAGAACAGCAATAGACAAGGCATATTGACATTAGGGAGAGGCATGCGTAGCCGAGTGATCATAGGGGTCCAGTGAGTAGTTAGGCTGGCTGGAGACACGGCGATTCAGACAGCTAGCAGGCTGGGGCTAGCAAGCTAACAGAAGGGCCTTAGAGGGACGTCGCGATGGAGGAAGTCTGTTATAGCCTCCTCGTGCGGTTACGTCGATAGTCCAGTCGTGATGGATAAGCAGGGCTTCGTGTAGTAAAAGGGGTCCAAGCCAATTGGAAAAATAGGTATAGTGGCCCAAGAAATTGGCCGATGGACCTATTCAGCTAACAGTCCGATATGCTGTAGACATAGCTGTTTAAAGGCACAGTCAACTTAGTGTATGTAAACTTCTGACCCACTGGAATTGTGATACAGTGAATTATAAGTTAAATAATTTGTCCGTAATTGAGTCAGGTTTGTAGGCCTTCTTGCTCACACAAGCTTTTTCAGTTCTGCCCACAAATTTTCTACAGGATTGAAGTCAGGGCTTTGTGATGGTCACTCCAATACCTTGACTTTGTTGTCCTTAAGCCATTTTGCCACAACTTTGGAAGTATGCTTGGGGTCATTGTCCATTTGGAAGACCCATTTGTGACCAAGCTTTAACTTCCTGACTGATGTCTTGAGATGTTGCTTCAATATATCCACATAATGTTCCTGCCTCATGATGCCATCTATTTTGTGAAGTGCACCTGTCCCTCCTGCAGCAAAGCACCCCCAAAACATGATGCTGCCACCCCGTGCTTCACAGTTGGGATGGTGATCTTCGGCTTGCAAGCATCCCCCTTTTTCCTCCAAACATAACGATGGTCATTATGGCCAAACAGTTATTTTTTTTCTATTTTTTTGAGAACAGAGGACATTTCTCCAAAACGTATGATCTTTGTCCCCATGTGCAGTTGCAAACCGCAGTCTGGCTTTTTTATGGTGGTTTTGGAGCAGTGGCTTCTTCCTTGCTGAGCGGCCTTTCAGATTATGTCGATATAGGACTCGTTTTACTGTGGATATAGATACTTTTGTACCTGTTCCCTCCAGCATCTTCACAAGGTCCTTTGCTGTTGTTCTGGGATTCATTTGCACTTTTCGCACCAAAATACATTCATCTCTAGGAGACAGAACGCATCTCCTTCCTGAGTGGTATGATGGCTGCGTGGTCCCACGGTGTTTATACTTGCATGCTATTGTCCGTACAGATGAACGTGGTACCTTCAGGCATCTGGAAATGTCTCCCAAAGATGAACCAGACTTGTGGAGGTCTACAATTTTTATTCTGAGGTCTTGGCTGATTTCTTTTGATTTTCCCATGATGTTTATTTTAAATTTTTTATTTAACTAGGCAAGTCAGTTAAGAACAAATTCTTATTTTCAATGACAGCCTAGGAACAGTGGGTTAACTGCCTTGTTCAGGGGCAGAACAACAGATTTGTACCTTGTCAGCTCGGGGATTCAAACTTGCAACCTTTCGGTTATTTGTCCAACACTCTAACCACTAGGCTACCCTGCCGCCCATGTCAAGCAAAGAGGCACTGAGTTTGAAGGTAGGCCTTGAAATACATCCACAGGTACACCTACAATTGACTCAAATGAGGTCAACTAGCCTATCAGAAGCTTCTAAAGCGATTACATAATTTTCTGGAATTTTCCAAGCTGTTTAAATACACAGTCAACTTAGTGTATGTAAACTTCTGACCCACTGGAATTGTGATACAGTGAATTATAAGTGAAATAATCTGTCTGTAAACAATTGTTGGAAAAATAACTTGTGTCATGCACAAAGTAGATGTCCTAACCAACTTGCCAAAACTATAGCTGGTTAACAAGAAATTTGTGGAGTGGTTGAAAAATTAGTTTCAATGACTCTGACCTAAGTGTATGTAAACTTCCGATTTCAACTGTGTAAAGAGATACAAACAGATATAAACAAATATAAAAACATATAAACACATATAAACACAAATAAACACAGGTGTCTTCTATGAGGTGTCTATGAGGTGCCTATGAGGTGTGGGTGGGGTGCCTATGAGGTGTGGATGTGGTGTCTATGAGGTGTCTATGAGGTGCCTATGAGGTGTGGATGTGGTGTCTATGAGGTGTCTATGAGGTGTCTATGGGGTGTGTATGAGGTGTATATGAGGTGTATATGAGGTGTCTATGTGGTGCCTATGTGGTGCCTATGTGGTGTCTATGTGGTGTCTATGAGGTGTCTATGAGGTGTCTGTGAGGTCATGTAGATTAACATTAGACTAATATTAGACTAACATCAAGACATGAATGAAATCAGGAAGTAGAACAACATTTGAGAGGTAGAATTAGTTGTTTACTCCCCAAATAATTCCTTGCTTGTGACACCAGAAACGACGAGCTGCAGAGACAGACACCAGAGATCAGACCAGCTGCAGAGACAGACACCAGAGATCAGACCAGCTGCAGAGACAGACACCAGAGATCAGACCAGCTGCAGAGACAGACATCAGAGACCAGACCAGCTGCAGAGACAGACACCAGAAACGACGAGCTGCAGAGACAGACACCAGAGATCAGACCAGCTGCAGAGACACACACCAGAGATCAGACCAGCTGCAGAGACAGACACCAGAGACCAGACCAGCTGCAGAGACAGACACCAGAGATCAGATCAGCTGCAGAGACAGACACCAGAGACCAGACCAGCTGCAGAGACAGACATCAGAGACCAGACCAGCTGCAGAGACAGACATCAGAGACCAGACCAGCTGCAGAGACACACACCAGAGACCAGACCAGCTGCAGAGACACACACCAGAGACCAGACCAGCTGCAGAGACACACACCAGAGACCAGACCAGCTGCAGAGACACACACCAGAGACGAGACTAGCTGCAGCAAAGACAACAAAACACAGCACACGCTTTGCCAAACAGATCTCGTCAAATATCCACCAACACCCATGTTAGATAGAATTCCCCTATGCCCAACACCTTATTTCCTTTAAGAGTTACACTAACAGAAACCACCACACTAAGAGATGAACCTGTAATAACACTTAGAGAAACCACCACACTGAGAGATGAACCTGTAATAACACTAATAGAAACCACCACACTAAGAGATGAACCTGTATTAACACTTAGAGAAACCACCACACTAAGAGATGAACCTGTAATAACACTTAGAGAAACCACCACACTAAGAGATGAACCTGTAATAACACTTAGAGAAACCACCACACTAAGAGAGGAACCTGTAATAACACTAATAGAAACCACCACACTAAGAGATGAACCTGTATTAACACTTAGAGAAACCACCACACTAAGAGATGAACCTGTAATAACACTAATAGAAACCACCACACTAAGAGATTAACCTGTAATAACACTAATAGAAACCACCACACTAAGAGATTAACCTGTAATAACACTAATAGAAACCACCACACTAAGAGATGAACCTGTAATAACACTTAGAGAAACCGCCACACTGAGATTAACCTGTAATAACACTTAGAGAAACAGCCACACTAAGAGATGAACCTGTAATAACACTAATAGAAACCACCACACTAAGAGATGAACCTGTAATAACACTTAGAGAAACCGCCACACTGAGATTAACCTGTAATAACACTTAGAGAAACCGCCACACTAAGAGATGAACCTGTAATAACACTAATAGAAACCACCACACTAAGAGATTAACCTGTAATAACACTTAGAGAAACCGCCACACTGATATTAACCTGTAATAACACTAATAGAAACCACCACACTAAGAGATTAACCTGTAATAACACTTAGAGAAACCACCACACTAAGAGATTAACCTGTAATAACACTTAGAGAAACCACCACACTAAGAGATTAACCTGTAATAACACTATTAGAAACCACCACACTAAGAGATTAACCTGTAACAACACTTGAATATTGTACATAATATTAGCATATTATTATGATTGTTTTGTTGTCATTATTGTTTTGTTGTCAAGAGTGTCTGAGTTGGCTAACGGGGGCAGGTCAGATCTCCAATATTGCGACCACGCTTATAGACCACCAGTGGGGGTTCCTTGAAGAGTTGTGTGATTTTTGTTTTGGTTTGATTGTAGAATATGCCAGTGCTTTTTCAGGATTGCTTTCATTTTCTCCAAACACTTTGTGTACTTGGTGCAAAAGACGATTGTGTTGTTTTTCTTCTTTGGTTGAGTTCTTAGTACTTCCTCTCTTGGTTTTTGAGATATTTTCATCATTGCAGCATCAAGAGTTTTGTCCTTGTAGCCTTTCATTTTGAACATTTGTCATTTTTTTAGCATTGCTGTAAAACATTTGTCTGGTGGCCACAGATTCGTTTAACCCTGCATAACTGGCTATATGGTAGACCATTCTTGAGGGGAAGGGGATCCATACTATCTGCACATAGCAAGGTATTGCGGTCTGTGGGCTTTGTGTATAAGTCTGTGTGTAATGCATCATTCTCTTTGATGATCCATAAGTTCAGGAAGTTGTTTTTTCTTGAAGATAGCTTGGTGAGATCTGACCTGCCCCCTGAGTCCACTCAGACACTCTTGACACCCATTCCAAAATGGGAACTACAAATGTGGCTCATGCACACAGTGCAAATAGCACTATAAAAACATCCTTCTTCAGATGCCCACATACAGGTCGAAAAATCCCTGTTAGCAGTATCATCTCATGCAAGACAAAGGGAGTAATCTATCTCATCACCTGTTCATGTGGGAAAGCCAACGTGGGACAAACGAAAAGACAATTAAAACAAGCAGCATAGCTGAACACCGCAGCTCAATCAGGTGTAAGAACATTGACTGTCCAATAGCAGCTCACTTTGTTGAAGCTGACCATCCAATCCCCTCCCTCCCAATACACAGGCATTGAGCATGCTGCTCTAGAAAAGAGAGGAGGTAATATGGAGATCCTACTACTACAAAGGGAGGCTTACTGGATATCCTATCTAAAAACATTGACCCCTAGTGGTTTGAATATTGACTTTGATCTCAGGCCCTTCTTATGAACAATTATTTATTTTATGAACAAGTCATATAAATTGATATATTCTTTCCACAGCTTATTAATGGTCTTTGCTTTCAGTACAGCATGATGACTTTGACTAAAAACATGACATAGATAGGCGCAAATTGCAACCCCCGAAGACATACAGTACACAACATTCAAGTTTTGCTATGTAAAACAGTAACAGCAAAACTCAATCAGTGAATGTAAAAATTTGATAAAAGAGGCCCCATGTCCTTTGACCCCCCCCCCTCCATAATCCCCCCGACCAGTAACACTAATTCACTTTCGAATTTGGTGACACAAAAGAGAGGATTTTAGTTGAATTAATGAATTACATTGTTACAATAAGAAAAATATATATATATTACAGCCAATGTTTTCAAATAAACAATCAGAGAACACTGACTTGGTAGAGTCATACTGTTCCATATTTCTTCTCTCTTTGTCAGATATCGTTATAGTAAACTTGTTTTAGTCTTTTGGATTTAATAATGACCTCTATGTTGGCTTTGAGAAAGCATCAGCTATTGTGGACAGTACAAGAGAATATAGGATTTTGTAGCTGAGAATCTGCGAGGTAAAAATATACATTAGTTTGACACTGGAAAGCTCCATGAAAACATCAGTAATATAAATATCACTGTAAAAAAAAATATATATATATAGTTTACTTTACTTTTCAGTCAAAGTGTTACCTTGAACTTATTAACATTTTTAATTGGCCCAAACTTAGCTCCAATTTGTGAAAACTTTATTTAAAATGATGTGTACTTAACTTGTCTCGTGTGTTCACTCAGCAAAAAAAAAATATTATTTTGGCATATTTAACTAAACAAGGCTGTAGAATTAGGGAATAGATAATTGTAAGTTGAGACCACTAACACGAAATACATAATTTGACAGCAGCTCTTTGTTTGTTGAGAAGGTTTAAGGACAATACAGGAGAATATTGATTTGTGTGGTTGGTAGCTCTTGTGTAAGTGTGTTGGAACAGAGTCCAGTGGATCTGGGTCTGTTGTGAGATCAGAGGGATGGGAGTGGTCAGCCAAGAGCTCAACCAGTTTTACTGCTCTCTCTCTCTCTCGCTCTCCTTCTTTCTCTCTTTCTCTCTCTTCTCTCTCTCTCTCTTCTCTCTCTCTCTCTCTCTCTCTCTCTCCCACTCTCTCCCTCTTTCTCTCTTTGTCTCTCTTTCTTTCTCTCTCTCTGCCCTCAATTTCCTTTACTCTACAGGCAGAACATTTACAGAAGGCCTGTCAATAAATGTTAGAATGTGTTTTCATTTGTACCAGATAAATATAATATAATCTCAATTATCTCAATCAGACAGGCAATGTTGGGGTCTTTTCCATTTTAATTCAGTCAATTCAGGAAGTAAATTGAAATTCCAAAACCAATTTATATTCCAATTTTCCTCATTCAATGTTTTGTGTGTTTGCTGTAATTTTATTTTATAAAGTCCTTTTTACATCAGCAGTTGTCACAGATAACCAGCCTCCTAAAAGTGTGTCTCAGTGCTATAGACATCACTACAGGCCCTGGTTCGATTCCAGGCTGTATCACAACCGGACGTGATTGGAAGTCCCATGGAGCGGCGCACAATTGGCGCAGCGTTGTCCGGGTTAGGCTTTGGCCGGGGTAGGCCGTCATTGTAAATAAGAATTTGTTCTTATCTGGCTTGCCTAGTTAAATAAAAGTTAAATTTAAAAAAATAAAAAATAAAAAGAAGGCAGGAACCTAGGAAGAAACCTAGAGGAACCAGGCTCTGAGGGGTGGCCAGTCCTCTACTGGCTGTACCGGGTCTACAGGAACCAGGCTCTGAGGGGTGGCCAGTCCTCTTCTGGCTGTACCGGGTAGACAGAAACCAGGCTCTGAGGGGTGGCCAGTCCTCTACTGGCTGTACCGGGTCTACAGGAACCAGACTCTGAGGGGTGGCCAGTCCTCTTCTGGCTGTGCCGGGTAGACAGAAACCAGGCCCTGAGGGATGGCCAGTCCTCTTCTGGCTGTACCGGGTAGACAGGAACCAGACTCTGAGGTTCTGGCTGTAAATGGGCTATAGGTCTTTCTGTTCCAAGCACCAAAACAAATGATTAAAATGCCACGTGCCACCATAACCTAGCTGGGGTTGGTTCTGCCCAATAGCTCCCCTCTCTTCTCTTCTCCTCTTTTCTCTTCTTCACAGCTGAGCCCGGTTTATTGACTAGAACTTTCTAACACAGTTGAGTATGAGAGAAGAGGCTACATCCCAAACCATTTCCTATACCAGAGCCCTGGTTAAAAGTAGTGCACTAAATAGTGGATAGTGAGCCAGTCGAGACACATTGTTGTTGGGGCCAGAAGGCTTCTCATACAGCTGTCCGATCTGCCCAGTGCCTCGCCACACCACAGCTCCATTCAGCAGCAATGATATGACGCTGCACTAAAAATACTGTGGGAATACAAGACATTTAAAAATAAATAAATGGCCCTCTTAAATATAAATATTTAAATACAAATGTGTAATTAATGTATTGATTTTTTTTTTGACTTTCCAGAAGTCTGTGTTTTCTGCTAGGGAGTGGTGAACCAGGTTGGTTGTTTAGAAGTGAGGCCTTATGGGGGATGTGGTGTAGAATCTAGCTGTGGTCTGAGTTAGAGAGCTGACCGAGATACATGACCCCCATGACCAAGACCCATGGCCATGGAATTGGAGCTTGTTCACATAAAGCCTCCTTGATCAATCCCATTCATGTCACCATCCTGGTCCCACAACGTTTAATACTACCAGGCTGTGTCTCAAATGGAACCCTGTTATCTGCTGCTGACCAGAGATATTATGCTCTCTTCAAAAAAAGCCCTAAATTAATCAACAATGCAGCTTCCAAAAAAATACAGATAAGAATAAGAGATAAAAGTAACAAGTAATTAAAGAGCAGCAGCTTTAAGAAGTTAAGAAAAATTATTTTAAAAAGTTTTAAGTAAAAAAAAATGAAACTAGAAAAAAAATAATACAAAATAATTAAAGAGCAAAATAACAAGTGAGACTATATACAGGGTATTACGGTACAGAGTCAATGTGGAGGCTATATACAGGGTATTACGGTACAGAGTCAATGTGGAGGCTATATACAGGGGGTACCGGTACAGAGTCAATGTGGAGGCTATATACAGGGGGTACCGGTACAGAGTCAATGTGGAGGCTATATACAGGGGGTACCGGTACAGAGTCAATGTGGAGGCTATATACAGGGTGTTACGGTACAGAGTCAATGTGGAGGCTATATACAGGGGGGTACTGGTACAGAGTCAATGTGGAGGCTATATACAGGGGGGTACCGGTACAGAGTCAATGTGGAGGCTATATACAGGGGGTACCGGTACAGAGTCAATGTGGAGGCTATATACAGGGGGTACCGGTACAGAGTCAATGTGGAGGCTATATACAGGGGGTACCGGTACAGAGTCAATGTGGAGGCTATATACAGGGGGTACCGGTACAGAGTCAATGTGGAGGCTATATACAGGGGGTACCGGTACAGAGTCAATGTGGAGGCTATATACAGGGGGTACCGGTACAGAGTCAATGTGGAGGCTATATACAGGGGGTACCGGTACAGAGTCAATGTGGAGGCTATATACAGGGGGTACCGGTACAGAGTCAATGTGGAGGCTATATACAGGGTGTTACGGTACAGAGTCAATGTGGAGGCTATATACAGGGGGGTACTGGTACAGAGTCAATGTGGAGGCTATATACAGGGGGTACCGGTACAGAGTCAATGTGGAGGCTATATACAGGGGGTACCGGTACAGAGTCAATGTGGAGGCTATATACAGGGGGTACCGGTACAGAGTCAATGTGGAGGCTATATACAGGGGGTACCGGTACAGAGTCAATGTGGAGGCTATATACAGGGGGTACCGGTACAGAGTCAATGTGGAGGCTATATACAGGGGGTACCGGTACAGAGTCAATGTGGAGGCTATATACAGGGGGTACCGGTACAGAGTCAATGTGGAGGCTATATACAGGGGGTACCGGTACAGAGTCAATGTGGAGGCTATATACAGGGGGTACCGGTACAGAGTCAATGTGGAGGTTATATACAGGGGGTACCGGTACAGAGTCAATGTGGAGGCTATATACAGGGGGTACCGGTACAGAGTCAATGTGGAGGCTATATACAGGGGGTACCGGTACAGAGTCAATGTGGAGGCTATATACAGGGGGTACTGGTACAGAGTCAATGTGGAGGCTATATACAGGGGGTACCGGTACAGAGTCAATGTGGAGGCTATATACAGGGTGTTACGGTACAGAGTCAATGTGGAGGCTATATACAGGGTGTTACGGTACAGAGTCAATGTGGAGGCTATATACAGGGGGTACCGGTACAGAGTCAATGTGGAGGCTATATACAGGGTGTACCGGTACAGAGTCAATGTGGAGGCTATATACAGGGGGTACTGGTACAGAGTCAATGTGGAGGCTATATACAGGGGGTACCGGTACAGAGTCAATGTGGAGGCTATATACAGGGGGTACCGGTACAGAGTCAATGTGGAGGCTATATACAGGGGGTACTGGTACAGAGTCAATGTGGAGGCTATATACAGGGGGTACCGGTACAGAGTCAATGTGGAGGCTATATACAGGGGGTACCGGTACAGAGTCAATGTGGAGGCTATATACAGGGGGGTACCGGTACAGAGTCAATGTGGAGGCTATATACAGGGGGTACCGGTACAAAGTCAATGTGGAGGCTATATACAGGGGGTACCGGTACAAAGTCAATGTGGAGGCTATATACAGGGGGTACCGGTACAGAGTCAATGTGGAGGCTATATACAGGGGGTACCAGTACAGAGTCAATGTGGAGGCTATATACAGGGGGTTACGGTACAGAGTCAATGTGGAGGCTATATACAGGGGGTACCGGTACAGAGTCAATGTGGAGGCTATATACAGGGGGTACCGGTACAGAGTCAATGGGGAGGCTATATACAGGGGGTACCGGTACAGAGTCAATGTGGAGGCTATATACAGGGGGTACCGGTACAGAGTCAATGTGGAGGCTATATACAGGGGGTACCAGTACAGAGTCAATGTGGAGGCTATATACAGGGGGTTACGGTACAGAGTCAATGTGGAGGCTATATACAGGGGGTACCGGTACAGAGTCAATGTGGAGGCTATATACAGGGAGTACCGGTACAGAGTCAATGTGGAGGCTATATACAGGGGGTACCGGTACAGAGTCAATGTGGAGGCTATATACAGGGGGTACCGGTACAGAGTCAATGTGGAGGCTATATACAGGGGGGTACCGGTACAGAGTCAATGTGGAGGCTATATACAGGGGGTACCGGTACAGAGTCAATGTGGAGGCTATATACAGGGGGTACCGGTACAGAGTCAATGTGGAGGCTATATACAGGGTGTTACGGTACAGAGTCAATATGGAGGCTATATACAGGGGGTACCGGTACAGAGTCAATGTGGAGACTATATACAGGGGGTACCGGTACAGAGTCAATGTGGAGGCTATATACAGGGTGTTACGGTACAGAGTCAATGTGGAGGCTATATACAGGGGGTACCGGTACAGAGTCAATGTGGAGGCTATATACAGGGGGTACCGGTACAGAGTCAATGTGGAGGCTATATACAGGGAGTACCGGTACAGAGTCAATGTGGAGGCTATATACAGGGGGTACCGGTACAGAGTCAATGTGGAGGCTATATACAGGGGGTACCAGTACAGAGTCAATGTGGAGGCTATATACAGGGTATTACGGTAAAGAGTCAATGTGGAGGCTATATACAGGGGGTACCGGTACAGAGTCAATGTGGAGGCTATATACAGGGGGTACCAGTACAGAGTCAATGTGGAGGCTATATACAGGGTATTACGGTAAAGAGTCAATGTGGAGGCTATATACAGGGTATTACGGTACAGAGTCAATGTGGAGACTATATACAGGGGGTACCGGTACAGAGTCAATGTGGAGGCTATATACAGGGTGTTACGGTAAAGAGTCAATGTGGAGGCTATATACAGGGGGTACCGGTACAGAGTCAATGTGGAGGCTATATACAGGGGGTACCGGTACAGAGTCAATGTGGAGGCTATATACAGGGTATTACGGTACAGAGTCAATGTGGAGGCTATATACAGGGGGTACCGGTACAGAGTCAATGTGGAGGCTATATACAGGGGGTACCAGTACAGAGTCAATGTGGAGGCTATATACAGGGGGTACCGGTACAGAGTCAATGTGGAGGCTATATACAGGGGGTACCGGTACAGAGTCAATGTGGAGGCTATATACAGGGGGTACCGGTACAGAGTCAATGTGGAGGCTATATACAGGGGGTACCGGTACAGAGTCAATGTGGAGGCTATATACAGGGGGTACCGGTACAGAGTCAATGTGGAGGCTATATACAGGGGGTACCGGTACAGAGTCAATGTGGAGGCTATATACAGGGGGTACCGGTACAGAGTCAATGTGGAGGCTATATACAGGGGGTACCGGTACAGAGTCAATGTGGAGGCTATATACAGGGGGTACCGGTACAGAGTCAATGTGGAGGCTATATACAGGGGTACCGGTACAGAGTCAATGTGGAGGCTACATACAGGGGGGTACCGGTACAGAGTCAATGTGCGGGGGCACCGGTTAGTTGAGGTAATTGACATGTACACTACCGTTCAAAAGTTTGGGGTCACTTAGAAATGTCCTTGTTTTTTAAAGAAAGCTAAAAAAAAATGTCCATTAAAATAACATTAAATTGATCAGAAATACAGTGTAGACATTGTTAATGTTGTAAATGACTATTGTAGCTGGAAACGGCTGATTTTTTATGGAATATCTACATAGGCGTACAGAGACCCATTATCAGCAACCAACACTCCTATGTTCCAATGACAGGTTGTGTTAGCTAATCCAAGTTTATCATTTTAAAAGGCTAATTGATCATTAGAAAACCCTTTTTGCAATTATGTTAGCACAGCTGAAAACTGTTGTCCTGAAGCTATAAAACTGGCCTTCTTGAGACTAGTTGAGTATCTGGAGCATCAGCATTTGTGGGTTCGATTACAGGCTCAAAATGGCCAGAAACAAAGAACTTTCTTTTGAAACTCGTAAGTCTATTCTTGTTCTGAGAAATCAAGGCTATTCCATGTGAGAAATTGCTAAGAAACTGAAGATCTGGTACAATGCCATGTACTACTCCCTTCACAGAACAGCGCAAACTGGCTCTAACCAGAATAGAAAGAGGAGTGGGAGGCCCCGGTGCACAACTGAGCAAGAGGACAAGTACATTAGAGTGTCTAGTTTGAGAAACAGACGCCTCACAAGTCCTCAACTGGCAGCTTCATTAAATAGTACCCGCAAAACACCAGTCTCAAAGTCAACAATGAAGAGGCGACTCCTGGATGCTGGCCGCATGCCATGCGGTAGCAGAGATAACAGGCTACGACAAGGGTGGCTGGAGTCTTTGACCATTTTTCTGACACCGCCTGATATAGAGGTCCTGGATGGCAGGAAGCTTGGCCCCAGTGATGTTCTGGGCTGTACGCATTACCCAGTCAGGATGCTCTCGATGGTGCAGGTGTAGAACCTTTTGAGGATATGAGGACCTATGCCAAATCTTTTCAGTGTCAGGGAATAGGCTTTGACGTGCCCTCTTCACAACTGTCTTGGAGTGTTTGAACGGTGTTAGTTTGTTGGTGATGTGGACAACAAGGAACTTGAAGCTCTCAACCTGTTCCACTACAGCCCCGTCGATGAGAATGGGGGCGTGCTCGGTCCTCCTTTTCCTGTAGTTCACAATCATCTCCTTTGTCTTGGTCACATTGAGGGAGAGGTTGCTGTCCTGGCACCACACGACCAGGTCCCCATAGGCTATCTCATCATTGTCGGTGATCAGGTAGCCTAGTGGTTAGAGCATTGGGACAATAACTGAAAGGTTGCTAGATCGAATCCCCGAGCTGACAAGATAAAAATCTGTTCTTCTGAACATGGCAGTTAAACCTGATGTTCCTAGTGTAACTGATGTGAAATGACTAACTAGCTAGGAAGTGGTGGTGCGCGCTAATAGCGTTTCAATCGGTGACGTCACTCGCTCTGAGACCTTGAAGTAGTTGTTCCCCTTGCTCTGCAAGGGCCGTGGTAACGATGCTTCGAGGGTGGCTGTTGTTGATGTGTGCAGAGGGTCCCTGCTTTGAGCCCAGGTAGGGGTGAGGAGAGGGACGGAAGCAATACTGTTACACTAGGCTGTCATTGTAAATAAGAAGTTGTTCTTAACTGACTTGCCTAGTTAAACAAAGGTTAAATAAAAAAAATCAGGCCACTGTTGTGTCATTGGCAAACTTAATGATAGTGTTGTGCCTGGCTGTGCAGTCATTAGTGAGCATGGAGTACAGGAGGGGACTGAGCACGCACCCCTGAGGGGCCCCTGTGTTGAGGATCAGCGTGGCGGATGTGTTGTTACCTATCCTCACCACCTGGGGGTGGCCCGTCAGGAAGTCCAGGATCCAGTTGCAGAGGGAGGTGTTTAGTCCCAGGGTCCTTAACTTAGTGATGAGCTTCGAAGGCACTATGGTGTTGAACACTGAGCTGTAGTCAATGAATAGCATTCTCACATAGGTGTTCCTTTTGTCCAGGTGGGAAAGGGCAGTGTGGAGTTAAATATAAATTCCATCATATGTGGATCTATGCTACTATGCTCTCTTGTTTCTCTTTGAATTGTGTTTGATGTCTAATGTTTTCATGGGAATTTACTTGTAAAGAACTCACTCTGGTTTTAGATACAATGGTGAAACATGCTTTGTTAGTATCTGACAGAAGTTTGAATTCACATATTAGATACACTTTTAAATCATATACTATGGACAAAAAAAAGAGAGATTCTTTATATTTTTAATCAATTTATAATTAATTGCAAATCATCAATTATCATATTTATTGGACAGGAGCATCAAGCTCATCACCTGGCTCTTTAACCCCCCCTGTGTAGTTCATCATAACTGATTTAATCTGTATATTAAAATGAACTGCTTTCCTAAGTCGTAGTGGGAGGACCACACAACATGTCATCACATGACTCCAAGTAAACTTCAATATCATATCAATATATGCGCATAAAAAGCAATTCCACCGACATTTCTCTCGTAATTAATTTTACTGACACAAAAAGATTCCACCCTGTCTAGCGTATTTTGTTTTGTCAAAATGTGTAAAGTTTATCGAAACATTTTCTGTTTCCATCTGTCACGGTTGTCGGAAGGAGGAGCGGACCAAAGGGCAGCGTGTTACAGCCGTTACACATTTTATTTACCCTGTGAAACTATGCAAATACATATAAATAAACTGAGTAACAAAAACAACAAACCGTGACGCAGAGGTGAAATATAAACGACTCAAAAACAATCTCCCACAAACCCAGGTGGGGAAGAAAAAAAAACTACTTAAGTATGATCTCCAATTAGAGACAACGAGGACCAGCTGCCTCTAATTGGAGATCATCCCAAACAAAACCAACATAGAAATACAAAACTAGAACATGAACATAGAAATAGAAAAAATAGAAAAACACCCCCTGTCACGCCCTGACCTACTCTACCATAGAAAATAACATCTTACTATGGTCAGGACGTGACACCATCAGGCCTGTCATTGCACTTTTTATCCGACATGTACTTTACTTGCATAAAATGGTTGGATGGAAACCTGGTTATTGAAAATCTTTACTGACAGCTAACTTCAGTGTAAATGGAGCCATGACAAAGCTAAAATGATGGAAACTCACTGTATATGGCTGTGTATCTGGCTGAGATCAGATAGGGCCTTTTTATTTGTATGGAGAGACTTTAGTCTTCTTCTCTATTTACTATAGGTCTACTGTGCTTGAATGCAGCTGTTGTAGCAGTAGGGAAAGTAAATCTTCATCTGGAGATTATACTCTAAGATTTTCTCAGATCTTTATCTCTTTTTTTTTTTAAAGGTGCTGCTGTCTTCAGCCTCAAACAAAGACAGCAATATGGAGGAAACCATGTGCTCTGGGATCAATAAGAGGGTTTATATTTGAAGCTATGCCTTGCTAGGTAGATGAAGAAGACTGATGCTTCCTAAACACAGACCGTAGTGCCTTCAGAAAGTATTCATTCACCTCTTGACGTAACACATTTTGTTGTGTTACAGCCCAAGTTCAAAATGGATTACATTGATTTTCTTCTCACCCATCGACACACAATAACCCATAATGACATCACAATAACCCATAATGACATCACAATAACCTATAATGACATCACAATAACTCATAATGACAACGTGAAAACATGTTTTTAGAACTTTTAGAAATTTTATTCAAAATGAAATACAGAAATTAATACAGAAATTCTTAGTCTCTAAGCGGTTTGCGCGCCTGGATTGCATAATATTTGCACATTATTATTTCAAAAATTCTTCAAGCTCTTGTCATAGACGTTCAAGCTGTAACTAGGCCCCTCAGGAACGTTCAATGTTGTTCAATGGGGCTCCTGAGTGGCACAGCGGTCTAAGGCACTGCATCTCAGTGCTAGAAGCGTCATTACAGACCCTCGTTCGATTCCAGGCTGTATCACAACCGGCTGTGATTGGGAGTCCCATAGGGCGGCGCACAATTGGCCCAGCGTTGTGCGGGTTAGGGTATGACTGGGGTAGGCCGTCATTGTAAATAATAATTTGTTCTTAACTGACTTGCCTAGTTAAATAAAGGATAAATCAAGTCTTGGTAAGCAACTCCAGTGTATATTTGGCTTTGTGTTTTAGGCTGTTGTCTGAAAGGGGAATTCATCTCCCAGTGTCTGGTGGAAAGCAGACTGAACCAGGTTTTCCTCTAGAATTTTTGTGCTTAGCTCCATTCCATTTCTTTTTTATCCTGAAAAATGCCTCAGTACTTAACGATGACAAGCATACCCATAACATGATGCAGCCACCACTATGCTTGAAAATATGGAGAGTGGTACTCAGTAATGTGTTGTATTAGATTTGCCCCAAACAGCACTTTGTCTTCAGGACAAAAAGCTAATTGCTTTGCCACATTTTTTTCAGTATTACTTTAGTGCCTTGTTGCAAACAGGATGCATGCTACCTACTACATACTACCTACTACATACTACCTACTGCATGCTACCTACTACATACTACCTACTACATACTACATACTACCTACCACATACTACATACTACCTACTACATACTACCTACTACATACTACCTACTACATTGCTACCTACTACATGCTACCTACTACATACTACATACTACCTACTACATACTACCTACTACATACTACCTACTACATACTACCTACTACATACTACCTACTACATGCTACCTACTACATACTACCTACTACATTGCTACCTACTACATGCTACCTACTACCTACTACATACTACCTACTACATAGTACCTACTACATACTACCTACTACATGCTACCTACTACATGCTACCTACTACATGCTATCTACTACATGCTACCTACTACATACTACCTACTACATACTACCTACTACATGCTACCTACTACATGCTACCTACTACATACTACATACTACCTACTACATACTACCTACTACATGCTACCTACTACATGCTACCTAATACATACTACCTACTACATGCTACCTACTACATGCTACCTACTACATGCTACCTACTACATACTACCTACTACTACCTACTACATACTATCTACTACATGCTACCTACTACTACCTACTACATACTACCTACTACATACTACCTACTACATACTACCTACTACATTGCTACCTACTACATGCTACCTACTACATACTACATACTACCTACTACATACTACCTACTACATACTACCTACTACATACTACCTAGTACATGCTACCTACTACATGCTACCTACTACATACTACCTACTACATGCTACCTACTACATGCTACCTACTACATGCTACCTACTACATACTACCTACTACTACCTACTACATACTACCTACTACATGCTACCTACTACATGCTACCTACTACATACTACCTACTACATGCTACCTACTACATGCTACCTACTACATACTACCTACTACATGCTACCTACTACATGCTACCTACTACATGCTACCTACTACATACTACCTACTACATGCTACCTACTACTACCTACTACATACTACCTACTACATACTACCTACTACATACTACCTACTACATTGCTACCTACTACATGCTACCTACTACATACTACATACTACCTACTACATACTACCTACTACATACTACCTACTACATGCTACCTACAACATACTACCTAGTACATGCTACCTACTACATGCTACCTACTACATACTACCTACTACATACTACCTACTACATGCTACCTACTACATGCTACCTACTACATACTACCTACTACATGCTACCTACTACATACTACCTACTACTACCTACTACATACTACCTACTACATGCTACCTACTACTACCTACTACATACTACCTACTACATGCTATCTACTACATGCTACCTACTACATACTACCTACTACATGCGACCTACTACATGCTACCTACTACATACTACCTACTACATACTACCTACTACATGTTACCTACTACATACTACCTACTACATGCTACCTACTACATGCTACCTACTACTACCTACTACCTACTACATACTACCTACTAAATGCTACCTACACATGCTACCTACTACATACTACCTACTACATACTACCTACTACATGCTACCTACTACATGCTACCTACTACATACTACCTACTACATGCTACCTACTACATACTACCTACTACTACCTACTACATACTACCTACTACATGCTACCTACTACTACCTACTACATACTACCTACTACATGCTATCTACTACATGCTACCTACTACATACTACCTACTACATACTACCTACTGCATGCTACCTACTACATACTACCTACTACATACTACCTACTACATGCTACCTACTACATGCTACCTATTACATACTACCTACTACATGCTACCTACTACATGCTACCTACTACATGCTACCTACTACATACTACCTACTACTACCTACTACATACTATCTACTACATGCTACCTACTACTACCTACTACATACTACCTACTACATACTACCTACTACATACTACCTACTACATTGCTACCTACTACATGCTACCTACTACATACTACATACTACCTACTACATACTACCTACTACATGCTACCTACTACATGCTACCTACTACATACTACCTAGTACATGCTACCTACTACATGCTACCTACTACATACTACCTACTACATGCTACCTACTACATGCTACCTACTACATACTACCTACTACATGCTACCTACTACATACTACCTACTACTACCTACTACATACTACCTACTACATGCTACCTACTACTACCTACTACATACTACCTACTACATGCTACCTACTACATGCTACCTACTACATACTACCTACTACATACTACCTACTGCATGCTACCTACTACATACTACCTACTACATACTACCTACTACATACTACATACTACCTACTACATTGCTACCTACTACATGCTACCTACTACATACTACATACTACCTACTACATACTACCTACTACATACTACCTACTACATACTACCTACTACATGCTACCTACTACATACTACCTACTACATGCTACCTACTACATCCTATCTACTACATACTACCTACTACATACTACCTACTACATGCTACCTACTACATGCTACCTACTACATACTACCTACTACATGCTACCTACTACATACTACCTACTACTACCTACTACATACTACCTACTACATGCTACCTACTACTACCTACTACATACTACCTACTACATGCTACCTACTACATACTACCTACTACATACTACCTACTACATACTACCTACTGCATGCTACCTACTACATACTACCTACTACATACTACCTACTACATACTACCTACTACATGCTACCTACTACATGCTACCTACTATATGCTACCTACTACATGCTACCTACTACATACTACCTACTACATGCTACCTACTACATGCTACCTACTACATGCTACCTACTACATGCTACCTACTACATACTACCTACTACATGCTACCTACTACATACTACGACCTACTGTAAACTACGACCTACTGTAAACTACGACCTACTGTAAACTGCTTCAGACAACATCTCCGGTTCCATCTTAAGAGCATTGTGAAAACAAGACAATCCACACAGACAAACAAAAACATTTTTTAGAGAGTACACATCTCTATCACCACAATTATCATCTCAGAGAAAATCCTGATTTGCGTGTATCTCCTCTACAGATCACAGATCCTCTACAGAGCGTTGTGCGCGACAAGATAACCCCATCCCTCCCTCCAATTTGGGCAACTTTTGAGCATTTGTTGTTATCTGAGTGAGGCGAATGCTTTAATATTTTGCCTGGTTCCCTGTGGCTCAGTTGGTCGAGCACGTTGTTTGCAACGCCAGCATGGTGTGTGCAACGTCAGGGTTGTGGGTTTGATTCCCGCGGGGGGCCAGTACAAAAAAAATCTATAATGAAATGTAGGCATTCACTACTGTAAGTTGCTCTGGATAAGAGCGTCTGCTAAATGACTAAAAATGTAAATATCTTGAAAGGTGTTTAAAGATGAGACTTTGTTCTGAAAGATAATACATTGAGGATTATAATAAATACTGCTTTTATGTTCATACAAGCAAACCACAAAACAGTGAGTCCAAATGTGCTCTTCACATTTCCATATCTGAAAACTCATCTCATTTACAATATCAACAGTTATGATCAATATGTTAGATCCACAAGCTGTTATACCCGGGGTTTCTACACACCTTAATCACCGCCTTCTTTCTCAGTGAAGAGGGCACGACAAAACCTATTTCCCCTCAGGAGACTGAAAAGATTTGGCATGGGGGTCCTCAGATCCTCAAAAAAGGTTTTACAGCTGCACCATCGAGAGCATCCGGACGGGTTGCATCACTGCCTGGTATGGAAACTGCTCAGCCTCCGACCGCAAGGCACTACAGAGGGTAGTGCGTACGGCCCAGTACATCACCGGGGCCAAGCTTCCTGCCATCCAGGACCTCTATACCAGGCGGTGTCAGAGGAAGGCCCTAAAAATTGTCAAAGACTCCAGCCACCCTAGTCATAGACTGTTCTCTCTGTTACTGCATGGCAAGCCGTACCGGAGCGCCAAGTCTAGGTCCAAGAGGCTCCTAAACAGCTTCTACCCCCAAACCATAAGACTCCTGAACATCTAATCAATGGCTACCCAGACTATTTGCATTGCCCCCCCCCCCCCACTGCTGCTACTTCTCTGTTATTATCTATGCATAGCCACTTTAATAACTCTACCTACATGCACATATTACCTCAATTACCTCGACTAACCGGTGCCCCCCGCACATTGACTCTGTACCAGTACCCCCCTGTATATAGCCTCTCTGGTCCTACAGTTAAGAAGTTGTTATCTCTGGTCCAATGTTAAGAAGTTGTTATCTCTGGTCCAATGTTAAGAAGTTGTTATCTCTGGTCCAATGTTAAGAAGTTGTTATCTCTGGTCCTACAGTTAAGAAGTTGTTATCTCTGGTCCAATGTTAAGAAGTTGTTATCTCTGGTCCTACAGTTAAGAAGTTGTTATCTCTGGTCCTACAGTTAAGAAGTTGCTATCTCTGGTCCTACAGTTAAGAAGTTGTTATCTCTGGTCCAATGTTAAGAAGTTATTATCTCTGGTCCTACAGTTAAGAAGTTGTTATCTCTGGTCCAATGTTAAGAAGTTATTATCTCTGGTCCTACAGTTAAGAAGTTGTTATCTCTGGTCACAGAAGTTCAAAGATATTCAAAGTTCCTTCACAGAAGGTGCTCCTCTGTCGGCATACAGTGCTTTCAGAAAGTATTCATACCCCTTGACTTATTCCCCATTTTGTTGTGTCACAGTCTGAATTCATCATGGCTTAAATAGTAGTTTTTTTCTCTCACCTATCTACACACAATATCCCATAATGACAAAGTGAAAGAAAACACGTTTATTAATTTTAGAAAATGTATTGAAAATGAAATTTAAAACAAGTCTAATTTCCATAAGTATTTACACCACTGAGTCAATACTTTGTAGATTTATCTTGATTAGATAAGTATTCAATCCCTTCAGTCAATACATGTTAGAATCCCCTTTGGCAGTGATTACAGTTGTTGAGTTTTTCTGGGTAAGTCTCTAAGAGTGATTACAGTTGTTGCGGCTTTCTGGGTAAGTCTCTAAGAGTGATTACAGCTGTGAGGCTTTCTGGGTAAGTCTCTAAGAGTGATTACAGCTGTGAGGCTTCCTGGGTAAGTCTCTAGGATCTTTCCACATCTGAATTGTGCAACATTTGCCCATTTTTCTTAGAAATTCTTCAAGTTCTGTCAAATTGGTCATTGATCATTGCTAGTCAATCATTTTCAGGTCTTGCCATAGATATTAAAGTAGATTTAAGTCAAAACTATAACTCGGCCACGCCAGTATAGATTTGGCCTTGTGTTTTAGGTTATTGTCCTGCTGAAAGATGAATTCATCTCCCAGTGTCTGGTGGAAAGCAGACTGAACCAGGTTTTCATCTAGGATTTAGCCTGTGCTTATCTCCTTTAGGTTTATTTTTTATCCTGAAAAACTCCCCAGTCCTTAACGATTACAAGCATACCCATAACATGATGCAGCCACCACTATGCTTGAAAATATGAAGAGTGGTACTCAGTAATGTGTTGTATTGGATTTGCCCCACACATAAGGCTTTGTATTCAGGACAAAAAGTAAATTGCTTTGCCAAATTTTAGATAATATTACTTTAGTGCCTTGTTGCAAACAGGATGAATGTTTTATAATATTATTTATTCTGTACTTCCTTCTTTTCACTCTGTTAATTAGGTCCGTATTGTGGAGTAACTACAATGTTGTTGATCCATCCTCAGTTTTCTCCTACAACAGCCATTAAACTCCGTAACTGTTTGAAAGTCACCATTGGCCTCATGGTGAAATCCCTGAGTGGTTTCATTCCTCTCTGGCAACTGAGTTAGGAAGGATGCCTGTATCTTTATAGTGACTGGGCGTATTGATATACCATCCAAAGTGTAATTAATAACTTCACCATGCTCAAAGGGATACTCAATGTCTGCTTTTTTTTTTTACTCGTCTAGCAATAGGATCCCTTCTTTGCGAGGCATTGGAAAACCTCCCTGGTCTTTGTGGTTGAATCTGTGTTTGAAATTCACTGCTCGACTGAGGGACCTTACAGATAATTGTGTCACGGAGATGATGTAGTCATTAAAACACTCATGTTAAACACTATTATTGCACACCGAGAGTGAGTCCATGCAACTTATTATGTGACTTGTTAAGCACATTTTTACTCCTGGACTTATTTAGGCTTGTCATAACAAAGGGGTTGAATACTTATTGACTCGATGGCACCCCTATGGTGGAATTGTATTACTATACTATACTGTGTTACTATAGTATACTGTATTACTATATTACACTTTACTGTATTACTATACTATATTGTATTACTATACTGTATTACTATACTACATTGTATTACTATACTGTATTACTACACTATATTGTATTACAGTACTATACTATATTGTATTACAATACTGTATAACTATACTATATTGTATTACTATACTATATTAATATACTATATTGTATTACTATACTGTACTACACAACTATACTATATTGTATTACTATACTATACTATACTCCTACTGCTCTCTCCTTGTCTGCCCACGTGTTCTCGCATACCCCTAGAGCATCGAGCCAGCGGGGTGGTGGCACTGGAATCCTCATCTCTCCCAAGTGGACATTCTCTCTTTCTCCCCTGACCCATCTGTCTATCTCCTCATTTGAATTCCATGCTGTCACAGTTACCAGCCCTTTCAAGCTTAACATCCTTATCATTTATCGCCCTCCAGGTTCCCTTGGAGAGTTCATCAATGAGCTTGACGCCTTGATAAGTTCCTTTCCTGAGGATGGCTCACCTCTCACAGTTCTGGGTGACTTTAACCTCCCCACGTCTACCTTTGACTCATTCCTCTCTGCCTCCTTCTTTCCACTCCTCTCCTCTTTTGACCTCACCCTCTCACCTTCCCCCCCTACTCACAAGGCAGGCAATACGCTTGACCTCATCTTTACTAGATGCTGTTCTTCCACTAATCTCATTGCAACTCCCCTCCAAGTCTCCGATCACTACCTTGTATCCTTTTCCCTCTCGCTCTCATCCAACACTTCTCACTCTGCCCCTACTCGGATGGTATTGCGCCGTCCCAACCTTCGCTCTCTCTCTCCCGCTACTCTCTCCTCTTCCATCCTATCATCTCTTCCCTCTGCTCAAACCTTCTCCAACCTATCTCCTGATTATGCCTCCTCAACCCTCCTCTCCTCCCTTTCTGCATCCTTTGATTTTCTCTGTCCCCTATCCTCCAGGCCGGCTCGGTCCTCCCCTCCTGCTCCGTGGCTCGACGACTCACTGCGAGCTCACAGAACAGGGCTCCGGGCAGCCGAGCGGAAATGGAGGAAAACTCGCCTCCCTGCGGACCTGGCATCCTTTCACTCCCTCCTCTCTACATTCTCCTCTTCTGTCTCTGCTGCTAAAGCCACTTTCTACCACTCTAAATTCCAAGCATCTGCCTCTAACCCTAGGAAGCTCTTTGCTACCTTCTCCTCCCTCCTGAATCCTCCTCCCCCTCCCCCCCTCCTCCCTCTCTGCGGATGACTTCGTCAACCATTTTGAAAAGAAGGTTGATGATATCCGATCCTCGTTTGCTAAGTCAAACGACACCGCTGGTCCTGCTCACACTGCCCTACCCTGTGCTTTGACCTCTTTCTCCCCTCTCTCTCCAGATTAAATCTCGCGTCTTGTGACGGCCGGCCGCCCAACAACCTGCCCACTTGACCCTATCCCCTCCTCTCTTCTCCAGACCATTTCCGGAGACCATCTCCCCTACCTCACCTCGCTCATCAACTCATCCTTGACCGCTGGCTACGTCCCTTCCGTCTTCAAGAGAGCGAGAGTTGCACCCCTTCTGAAAAAACCTTCACTCGATCCCTCCGATGTCAACAACTACAGACCAGTATCCCTTCTTTCTTTTCTCTCCAAAACTCTTGAACGTGCCGTCCTTGGCCAGCTCTCCTGCTATCTCTCTCAGAATGACCTTCTTGATCCTAATCAGTCAGGTTTCAAGACTGGGCATTCAACTGAGACTGCTCTTCTCTGTGTCACGGAGGCTCTCCGCACTGCTAAAGCTAACTCTCTCTCCTCTGCTCTCATCCTTCTAGACCTATCTGCTGCCTTTGATACTGTGAACCATTAGATCCTCCTCTCCACCCTCTCCGAGTTGGGCATCTCCGGCGCGGCCCACGCTTGGATTGCATCCTACCTGACAGGTCGCTCCTACCAGGTGGCGTGGCGAGAATCTGTCTCCGCACCACGCGCTCTCACCACTGGTGTCCCCCAGGGCTCTGTTCTAGGCCCTCTCCTATTCTCGCTATACACCAAGTCACTTGGCTCTGTCATATCCTCACATGGTCTCTCCTATCATTGCTATGCAGACGACACACAATTAATCTTCTCCTTTCCCCCTTTTGATAACCAGGCGGCGAATCGCATCTCTGCATGTCTGGCAGACATATCAGTGTGGATGACGGATCACCACCTCAAGCTGAACCTCGGCAAGACGGAGCTGCTCTTCCTCCCGGGGAAGGACTGCCCGTTCCATGATCTCGCCATCACGGTTGACAACTCCCTTGTGTCCTCCTCCCAGAGTGCTAAGAACCTTGGCGTGATCCTGGACAACACCCTGTCGTTCTCCACTAACATCAAGGCGGTGACCCGATCCTGTAGGTTCATGCTCTACAACATTCGCAGAGTACGACCCTGCCTCACACAGGAAGCGGCGCAGGTCCTAATCCAGGCACTTGTCATCTCCCGTCTGGATTACTGCAACTCACTGTTGGCTGGGCTCCCTGCCTGTGCCATTAAACCCCTACAACTCATCCAGAACGCCGCAGCCCGTCTGGTGTTCAACCTTCCCAAGTTCTCTCACGTCACCCCGCTCCTCCGCTCTCTCCACTGGCTTCCAGTTGAAGCTCGCATCGCTACAAGACCATGGTGCTTGCCTACGGAGCTGTGAGGGGAACGGCACCTCCGTACCTTCAGGCTCTGATCAGGTCCTACACCCAAACAAGGGCACTGCGTTCATCCACCTCTGGCCTGCTCGCCTCCCTACCTCTGAGGAAGCACAGTTCCCGCTCAGCCCAGTCAAAACTGTTCGCTGCTCTGGCACCCCAATGGTGGAACAAGCTCCCTCACGACGCCAGGACAGCAGAGTCAATCACCACCTTCCGGAGACACCTGAAACCCCACCTCTTTAAGGAATACCTGGGATAGGATAAAGTAATCCTCCTAACCCCCCCCCCCCTTAAAAGATATAGATGCACTATTGTAAAGTGGTTGTTCCACTGGATATCATAAGGTGAATGCACCAATTTGTAAGTCGCTCTGGATAAGAGCGTCTGCTAAATGACTTAAATGTAAATGTAAATGTCCTGATATTTGATAATTTGATAGATAGGACCTTTATTTGATGAACTTATCCTTACCATCAGAGGCTGCTGAAGGGAGGACGACGCATTGTAATGGCTGGAACGGAGTCAACGGAGTGGTGTCAACCACATGGAAACCACATCTTTGATGTGTTTGATGCCATTCCATTGACTCCATTCCAGACAGAGTCGATGGTCCTCCGCTCAGCAGATGTTGGAGGGGGGGAGGGGGGGGAGGACCTGGATCAGTGATTTTGACCAGCTGCTAGACAGATCCTCTGCAAACTCTCTATGTATCCGCCTCAGATTGTACTTTTTCGACAACACGTATCATATGACCGTGTACAAAACCCCCCCCAATATTACCTCATTTTTGTGCTTATAAAAATCTGCCGATGGTCTAAATACATGATATAACTGAAATCCAGAACTCAGATACACTCTGAATCTACACAACTGTATTGGTGTGTATTCTCTTACATGTAGTTACTCAAGGACCCTTTTATCCTGCATGTTGATGCCTCAGAAGAGGGATTGGGAGGGGTGTTATACCAACGACAAAGTGGCAAATTGAGAGTCATTGGATATGGCTACCGCACCCTGACTCAAGCAGAGAGAAACTATCACCTTCACTCAGGAAAACTGGAATTCTTGGCCCCTCAAATGGGCAGTGACTGAGAGGTTCCGAGATTTTCTATTTTATGCTCCCTTTGTGACAGTATACAGTGATAATAACCCCTTGACGTATGTACTAACATCAGCAAGACTGAATGCCACCAGTCATCGCTGGGAGGCAAAGCTGTCTGACTTTAATCTCACACTGAAGTATCGTCCTGGAAAAGGTAAACACTGACGCAGACTTTCTGTCACGCTCTCTTTTGCATGTTGAACATTACATGGAAGAATACACAGAGAAACATTCACTTGAAAGGGTAAAAGCAACACTCAATAATGTTCAGACACAACAGAACGACTGTGTAACGTGGATATCCATGGTCACACTAAGGCCATCAGTGCAAGATGAGCTGTCATGGGGGGGGGGGGGCTGTGATTTTGACCAGATAGACGGATCACCTGCAGAGATAAAGCACCTGTATTAACTCGCCTATGGTTATATCCCGAGTGTGAATATATACCATGACATTCTGGGTTCAAATTGTTCTTTTTTATGGGTGTAATAATAATAAATGTTTATTACCTTTTAATTTGTCATGAACACAATCAGTCAACAACAAAAATAAAGTTTTAATCTAATTGTGAAATATATCACTTCAAAAAGGAGATGACTGGCATGTGTTGTTCCACTCCAAAATAATTCCAGCATCCAAACAGGGCTCCCGAGTGGCGCTGCGGTCTAAGGCAATACATCTCAGTGTTTTTGAGGTCGTCACTACAGACACCTCTGGTTTGAATCCAGGCTGTATCACAACCGGTTGTGATTGGGAGTCCCATAGGGCGGTGCACAATTGGCCCAGCGTCGTCCAGATCTGGCCCGGGGGGGGGGGGGTAGGCTGTCATTGTAAAATAAGTATTTGTTCTTAACTGACTTGCCTAGGTAGATAAAAGGTAAAATAAACAATGCATTTGATAAATGGAAGGAGACACATGTACAGAACAACAAAAAGTGTAATGACGTTCAACTATTGTCATTGGGTTAATTAATGCACTTTGTTTGACAAAAGGACATTTTTGGCAGAAAGAAAAGTTGGGACACCTGAAAACGGACTGAGATAAAGGACTGTCTCGTGATGCAGACACGTGGATTATATATGTATTTTAACCATGACACAGAGGTAGGGGTGTTCGTTTAATTTAGGAATAATCTTTTATTTTAATATCTAGCACTGTAACAGTACAAATTGAAGTGTAAAGAAATTAGCATTATTTAGTGACACCCCCCCCCCCCCCAACGTTTGACTTTGTTGCATTTAGTGGGAATCATGTCTCATTTAGGGTGTCTGAGACCACCCCCCCCCCCGTAATTCACACTGGTTATAACTGGTTATAACTGGTTATAACTAGGTATGATCGTGTACGAAATCTAAATGACCGTACATATATAACTATACTGCCTTAGACACTACCACTTCCATTGCTTCAGTAGCAGCGATGCTAATGCTTCCTGTAGGGTAAACAAATAACTAAGTCTGTTTTGGTCATTTTAGTTAACATTATTTACATGTCTAATGATGTGTCACGTCCTGACCATAGAAAGCTTTTATTTTCTATGGTAGAGTAGGTCAGGGTGTGACTGGGGGGGTTAATCTTGTTTATATTTTCTATGTGGGGTTCTAGTTTAGTTTTTCTATGTTTGGGTGATTTGTATGATTCCCAATTAGAGGCAGCTGGTAATCGTTGTCTCTAATTGGGGATCATACTTAAGTAGCATGTTTTCCACCTGTGGGTTATGGGATATTGTGTTTATGTGTAGTTTAATTGTCGTCACGTTTCGTTTATTCTTTATTGTTTTTGTATGTTGCTTAGTTTCACTTTATATTAAAGATGTGGAACGCTACTCACGCTGCGCCTTGGTCCTGATCAATATTACAACGAACGTGACATGATGTTTTGATAAGAATGAAGTTGATATTTTGCTATGACTATTGGTTTTACCAATAGGTAATACATGTATGTCAAATATGTTGGTAGTACGAGGGTTAAGGTAGCTAAGAGTGACAACTGCAAATGTCCCAAACGTAAATCCTCTTACTGACACCAGAACCATGTCCCAAACATAACCCCTCTTACTGATCCCAGAACCATGTCCCAAACATAACCCCTCTTACTGATCCCAGAACCATGTCCCAAACATAACCCCTCTTACTGATCCCAGAACCATGTCCCAGACATAACCCCTCTTACTGACCCCAGAACCATGTCCCAGACATAACCCCTCTTACTGACCCCAGAACCATGTTTCAGACATAACCCCTCTTACTGATCCCAGAACCATGTCCCAGACATAACCCCTCTTACTGATCCCAGAACCATGTCCCAAACATAACCCCTCTTACTGACCCCAGAACCATGTCCCAGACATAACCCCTCTTACTGACCCCAGAACCATGTCCCAGACATAACCCCTCTTACTGACCCCAGAACCATGTCCCAGACATAACCCCTCTTACTGACCCCAGAACCATGTCCCAGACATAACCCCTCTTACTGACCCCAGAACCATGTCCCAGACATAACCCCTCTTACTGATCCCAGAACCATGTCCCAGACATAACCCCTCTTACTGATCCCAGAACCATGTCCCAGACATAACCCCTCTTACTGATCCCAGAACCATGTCCCAGACATAAACCCTCTTACTGACCCCAGAACCATGTCCCAGACATAACCCCTCTTACTGACCCCAGAACCATGTCCCAAACATAACCCCACTTACTGACCCCAGAACCATGTCCCAAACATAACCCCTCTTACTGACCCCAGAACCATGTCCCAGACATAACCCCTCTTACTGATCCCAGAACCATGTCCCAGACATAACCCCTCTTACTGATCCCAGAACCATGTCCCAGACATAAACCCTCTTACTGACCCCAGAACCATGTCCCAGACATAACCCCTCTTACTGACCCCAGAACCATGTCCCAGACATAACCCCTCTTACTGACCCCAGAACCATGTCCCAGACATAACCCCTCTTACTGACCCCAGAACCATGTCCCAGACATAACCCCTCTTACTGACCCCAGAACCATGTCCCAGACATAACCCCTCTTACTGATCCCAGAACCATGTCCCAGACATAACCCCTCTTACTGATCCCAGAACCATGTCCCAGACATAAACCCTCTTACTGGCCCCAGAACCATGTCCCAGACATAACCCCTCTTACTGATCCCAGAACCATGTCCCAGACATAACCCCTCTTACTGACCCCAGAACCATGTCCCAGACATAACCTCTCTTACTGACCCCAGAACCATGTCCCAGACATAACCCCTCTTACTGACCCCAGAACCATGTCCCAGACATAACCCCTCTTACTGACCCCAGAACCATGTCCCAGACATAACCCCTCTTACTGACCCCAGACCAAACGGTTTCCTCCATTGTTCTGTCGTTGTTTGAGGCTGATATGTCCTCTGAGGTTTCCGCTTGACAGCGGTTTGATTCCACACCAGATACACTTTTAAATCACATGTTTTGTGGAATACTTTGCTCTTCAAAATTCATCAAATTCAACAAAATAATGTTTTATTTTATCATGTCAGTTAAATATTTTCTGACGACAAACACAAACCCCTTCAGGTGTTGCCATTATTACCTTATCAGTCTCCTCTAAACAGAAGGTTTGTTCCATCTCCTCTAAACAGAAGGTTTGTTCCATCTCCTCTAAACAGAAGGTTTGTTCCATCTCCTCTAAACAGAAGGTTTGTTCCATCTCCCCTAAACAGAAGGTTTGTTCCATCATCTCTAAACAGAAGGTTTGTTCCATCTCCTCTAAACAGAAGGTTTGTTCCATCTCCTCTAAACAGAAGGTTTGTTCCATCTCCTCTAAACAGAAGGTTTGTTCCATCTCCTCTAAACAGAAGGTTTGTTCCATCTCCTCTAAACAGAAGGTTTGTTCCATCTCCCCTAAACAGAAGGTTTGTTCCATCTCCTAGAAACAGAAGGTTTGTTCCATCTCCTCTAAACAGAAGGTTTGTTCCATCTCCTCTAAACAGAAGGTTTGTTCCATCTCCCCTAAACAGAAGGTTTGTTCCATCTCCTCTAAACAGAAGGTTTGTTCCATCTCCTCTAAACAGAAGGTTTGTTCCATCTCCTCTAAACAGAAGGTTTGTTCCATCTCATCTAAACAGAAGGTTTGTTCCATCTCCTCTAAACAGAAGGTTTGTTCCATCTCCTCTAAACAGAAGGTTTGTTCCATCTCCTCTAAACAGAAGGTTTGTTCCATCTCCCCTAAACAGAAGGTTTGTTCCATCTCCTCTAAACAGAAGGTTTGTTCCATCTCCTCTAAACAGAAGGTTTGTTCCATCTCCTCTAAACAGAAGGTTTGTTCCATCTCCCCTAAACAGAAGGTTTGTTCCATCTCCTCTAAACAGAAGGTTTGTTCCATCTCCTCTAAACAGAAGGTTTGTTCCATCTCCCCTAAACAGAAGGTTTGTTCCATCTCCTCTAAACAGAAGGTTTGTTCCATCTCCTCTAAACAGAAGGTTTGTTCCATCTCCCCTAAACAGAAGGTTTGTTCCATCTCCTCTAAACAGAAGGTTTGTTCCATCTCCTCTAAACAGAAGGTTTGTTCCATCTCCTCTAAACAGAAGGTTTGTTCCATCTCCTCTAAACAGAAGGTTTGTTCAATCTCCTCTAAACAGCAGGTTTGTTCCATCTCCTCTAAACAGAAGGTTTGTTCCATCTCCTCTAAACAGAAGGTTTGTTCCATCTCCTCTAAACAGAAGGTTTGTTCCATCTCCTCTAAACAGAAGGTTTGTTCCATCTCCCTAAACAGAAGGTTTGTTCCATCTCCTCTAAACAGAAGGTTTGTTCCATCTCCTCTAAACAGAAGGTTTGTTCCATCTCCCCTAAACAGAAGGTTTGTTCCATCTCCTCTAAACAGAAGGTTTGTTCCATCTCCTCTAAACAGAAGGTTTATTCCATCTCCCTAAACAGAAGGTTTGTTCCATCTCCTCTAAACAGAAGGTTTGTTCCATCTCCTCTAAACAGAAGGTTTGTTCCATCTCCTCTAAACAGAAGGTTTGTTCCATCTCCTCTAAACAGAAGGTTTGTTCCATCTCCTCTAAACAGAAGGTTTGTTCCATCTCCTCTAAACAGAAGGTTTGTTCCATCTCCTCTAAACAGCAGGTTTGTTCCATCTCCTCTAAACAGAAGGTTTGTTCCATCTCCTCTAAACAGAAGGTTTGTTCCATCTCCTCTAAACAGAAGATTTGTTCCATCTCCTCTAAACAGAAGGTTTGTTCCATCTCCTCTAAACAGAAGGTTTGTTCCATCTCCTCTAAACAGAAGGTTTGTTCCATCTCCTCTAAACAGAAGGTTTGTTCCATCTCCTCTAAACAGAAGGTTTGTTCCATCTCCTCTAAACAGAAGGTTTGTTCCATCTCCTCTAAACAGAAGGTTTGTTCCATCTCATCTAAACAGAAGGTTTGTACCATCTCCTCTAAACAGAAGGTTTGTTCCATCTCCTCTAAACAGAAGGTTTGTTCCATCTCCTCTAAACAGAAGGTTTGTTCCATCTCCTCTAGACAGAAGGTTTGTTCCATCTCCCCTAAACAGAAGGTTTGTTCCATCTCCTCTAAACAGAAGGTTTGTTCCATCTCCTCTAAACAGAAGGTTTGTTCCATCTCCTCTAAACAGAAGGTTTGTTCCATCTCCCCTAAACAGAAGGTTTGTTCCATCTCCTCTAAACAGAAGGTTTGTTCCATCTCCTCTAAACAGAAGGTTTGTTCCATCTCCCCTAAACAGAAGGTTTGTTCCATCTCCTCTAAACAGAAGGTTTGTTCCATCTCCTCTAAACAGAAGGTTTGTTCCATCTCCCCTAAACAGAAGGTTTGTTCCATCTCCTCTAAACAGAAGGTTTGTTCCATCTCCTCTAAACAGAAGATTTGTTCCATCTCCTCTAAACAGAAGGTTTGTTCCATCTCCCCTAAACAGAAGGTTTGTTCCATCTCCTCTAAACAGCAGGTTTGTTCCATCTCCTCTAAACAGAAGGTTTGTTCCATCAGAAGGTTTGTTCCATCTCCTCTAAACAGAAGGTTTGTTCCATCTCCTCTAAACAGAAGATTTGTTCCATCTCCCCTAAACAGAAGGTTTGTTCCATCTCCTCTAAACAGAAGGTTTGTTCCATCTCCTCTAAACAGAAGGTTTGTTCCATCTCCTCTAAACAGAAGGTTTGTTCCATCTCCCCTAAACAGAAGGTTTGTTCCATCTCCTCTAAACAGAAGGTTTGTTCCATCTCCTCTAAACAGAAGGTTTGTTCCATCTCCCCTAAACAGAAGGTTTGTTCCATCTCCTCTAAACAGAAGGTTTGTTCCATCTCCTCTAAACAGAAGGTTTGTTCCATCTCCCCTAAACAGAAGGTTTGTTCCATCTCCTCTAAACAGAAGGTTTGTTCCATCTCCTCTAAACAGAAGGTTTGTTCCATCTCCTCTAAACAGAAGGTTTGTTCCATCTCCTCTAAACAGAAGGTTTGTTCCATCTCCTCTAAACAGCAGGTTTGTTCCATCTCCTCTAAACAGAAGATTTGTTCCATCTCCTCTAAACAGAAGGTTTGTTCCATCTCCTCTAAACAGAAGGTTTGTTCCATCTCCTCTAAACAGAATGTTTGTTCCATCTCCTCTAAACAGAAGGTTTGTTCCATCTCCCCTAAACAGAAGGTTTGTTCCATCTCCTCTAAACAGAAGGTTTGTTCCATCTCCTCTAAACAGAAGGTTTGTTCCATCTCCTCTAAACAGAAGGTTTGTTCCATCTCCCCTAAACAGAAGGTTTGTTCCATCTCCTCTAAACAGAATGTTTGTTCCATCTCCTCTAAACAGAAGGTTTGTTCCATCTCCTCTAAACAGAAGGTTTGTTCCATCTCCTCTAAACAGAAGGTTTGTTCCATCTCCTCTAAACAGCAGGTTTGTTTATTCTCCTCTAAACAGAAGGTTTGTTCCATCTCCTCTAAACAGAAGGTTTGTTCCATCTCCTCTAAACAGAAGGTTTGTTTATTCTCCTCTAAACAGAAGGTTTGTTCCATCTCCTCTAAACAGAAGGTTTGTTCCATCTCCTCTAAACAGAAGGTTTGTTCCATCTCCTCTAAACAGAAGGTTTGTTCCATCTCCTCTAAACAGAAGGTTTGTTCCATCTCCTCTAAACAGAAGGTTTGTTCCATCTCCTCTAAACAGAAGGTTTGTTCCATCTCCCCTAAACAGAAGGTTTGTTCCATCTCCTCTAAACAGAAGGTTTGTTCCATCTCCTCTAAACAGAAGGTTTGTTCCATCTCCCCTAAACAGAAGGTTTGTTCCATCTCCTCTAAACAGAAGGTTTGTTCCATCTCCCCTAAACAGAAGGTTTGTTCCATCTCCTCTAAACAGAAGGTTTGTTCCATCTCCTCTAAACAGAAGGTTTGTTCCATCTCCTCTAAACAGAAGGTTTGTTCCATCTCCTCTAAACAGAAGGTTTGTTCCATCTCCCCTAAACAGAAGGTTTGTTTATTCTCCTCTAAACAGAAGGTTTGTTCCATCTCCTCTAAACAGAAGGTTTGTTCCATCTCCTCTAAACAGAAGGTTTGTTCCATCTCCTCTAAACAGAAGGTTTGTTTAATCTCCTCTAAACAGAAGGTTTGTTCCATCTCCTCTAAACAGAAGGTTTGTTCCATCTCCTCTAAACAGCAGGTTTGTTCCATCTCCTCTAAACAGAAGGTTTGTTCCATCTCCCCTAAACAGAAGGTTTGTTCCATCTCCTCTAAACAGAAGGTTTGTTCCATCTCCTCTAAACAGGTTTGTTCCATCTCCCCTAAACAGAAGGTTTGTTCCATCTCCTCTAAACAGAAGGTTTGTTCCATCTCCTCTAAACAGAAGGTTTGTTCCATCTCCTCTAAACAGAAGGTTTGTTCCATCTCCTCTAAACAGGTTTGTTCCATCTCCTCTAAACAGAAGGTTTGTTCCATCTCCTCTAAACAGAAGGTTTGTTCCATCTCCTCTAAACAGAAGGTTTGTTCCATCTCCCCTAAACAGAAGGTTTGTTCCATCTCCTCTAAACAGAAGGTTTGTTCCATCTCCTCTAAACAGAAGGTTTGTTCCATCTCCTCTAAACAGAAGGTTTGTTCCATCTCCTCTAAACAGAAGGTTTGTTCCATCTCCCCTAAACAGAAGGTTTGTTCCATCTCCTCTAAACAGAAGGTTTGTTCCATCTCCTCTAAACAGAAGGTTTGTTTATTCTCCTCTAAACAGGTTTGTAAATAAGGAATTTCTGTTAATTTACTTTTAATACATTTGCAAAAAATTATAACAATCTGTTCTCACTTTGTCATTATGGGATATTGTGTGTAGATTGCTGAGGATTTTTTTTTATTTAATCAATTTTAGAATTAGGCTGTAACGTACTTAAATGTGGAAAAAGTCAAGGTGTCTGAATACTTTCCGAAGGCACTGTATGTCAGCCCCATGTCAGCTTTCCCTAGTCTGCCTCACTGCCGCTGAAGTGCAGCGTAGTGTAGTGTGCACTTGTGCAGAGTTTTCACTTGCTTGTCCCCAGCCCATGCAGGGTCCTGGTCCGGGGCTGGACCCTCTAATTAGATCTGTGGCTGGCCCTGGGGCCTTTGAAGCCTGGGGCAGCACCACAGCAACACCACGGCACCCAGCCACGGCGCCCAGCCACAGCCGGGGTACCATGGTATCCTACAGGGTATCAGGAGACAACCAGAAGAACAGGGACACGCAGAGCTCGCTGTGGGAGTGGCTGTAGTTGGATCGATTCCTCTCTCTCTCTTTCCCCCTCTATGTCTCTCTTTCCCCCTCTATGTCTGTCTCTCCCCCTCTATGTCTGTCTCTTTCCCTCTCTATGTCTGTCTCTTTCCCTCTCTATGTCTCTCTTTCCCCCTCTATGTCTGTCTATTTCCCTCTCTACGTCTGTCTCTTTCCCCCTCTATGTCTGTCTATTTCCCTCTCTATGTCTGTCTCTTTCCCCCTCTAAGTCTCTCTCTTTCCCTCTCTATGTCTGTCTCTTTCCCTCTCTATGTCTCTCTTTCCCCCTCTAAGTCTCTCTATTTCCCTCTCTATGTCTGTCTCTTTCCCCCTCTATGTCTGTCTCTTTCCCTCTCTATGTCTGTCTCTTTCCCCCTCTATGTCTGTCTCTTTCCCCCTCTAAGTCTCTCTATTTCCCTCTCTATGTCTGTCTCTTTCCCCCTCTAAGTCTCTCTCTTTCCCCCTCTATGTCTGTCTCTTTCCCCCTCTATGTCTGTCTCTTTCCCCCTGTAAGTCTCTCTTTCCCCCTCTATGTCTGTCTCTTTCCCCCTCTATGTCTGTCTCTTTCCCCCTCTAAGTCTCTCTCTTTCCCCCTCTATGTCTGTCTCTTTCCCCCTCTATGTCTGTCTCTTTCCCCCTCTAAGTCTCTCTCTTTCCCCCTCTATGTCTGTCTCTTTCCCCCTCTATGTCTGTCTCTTTCCCCCTCTAAGTCTCTCTCTTTCCCCCTCTAAGTCTCTCTCTTTCCCCCTCTATGTCTCTCTCTTTCCCCCTCTAAGTCTGTCTCTTTCCCCCTCTACGTCTCTCTCTGCTGTTGCTCTCCCCTCTCTTTCTCCCTCCCTAGTCCCCTCTCTTTCTCCCTCCCTAGTCCCCTCTCTTTCTCCCTCCCTAGTCCTGTCTCTTTCTCCCTCCCTAGTCCTGTCTCTTTCTCCCTCTCTAGTCCCCTCTGTCTCCCTCCCTAGTCCCCTCTCTTTCTCCCTCCCTAGTCCCCTCTCTTTCTCCCTCCCTAGTCCTGTCTCTTTCTCCCTCCCTAGTCCCCTCTCTTTCTCCCTCCTTAGTCCCGTCTCTTTCTCCCTCTCTAGTCCTGTCTCTGTCTCCCTCCCTAGTCCCCTCTCGGTCTCCCTCCCTAGTCCCCTCTCTTTCTCCCTCCCTAGTCCTGTCTCTTTCTCCCTCCCTAGTCCCCTATCTTTCTCCCTCCCTAGTCCTGTCTCTTTCTCCCTCCCTAGTCCCCTCTCTTTCTCCCTCCCTAGTCCCCTCTCGGTCTCCCTCCCTAGTCCCCTCTCTTTCTCCCTCCCTAGTCCTGTCTCTTTCTCCCTCCCTAGTCTCCTCTCTTTCTCCCTCCCTAGTCCTGTCTCTTTCTCCCTCTCTAGTCCTGTCTCTTTCTCCCTCTCTAGTCCCCTCTGTCTCCCTCCCTAGTCCCCTCTCTTTCTCCCTCCCTAGTCCCCTCTCTTTCTCCCTCCCTAGTCCCCTCTCTTTCTCCCTCCCTAGTCCCCTCTCTTTCTCCCTCCCTAGTCCTGTCTCTTTCTCCCTCCCTAGTCCCCTCTCTGTCTCCCTCCCTAGTCCCCTCTCTGTCTCCCTCCCTAGTCCCCTCCCTTTCTCCCTCCCTAGTCCTGTCTCTTTCTCCCTCCCCAGTCCCCTCTCTTTCTCCATCCCTAGTCCTGTCTCTTTCTCCCTCCCTAGTCCTGTCTCTTTCTCCCTCCCTAGTCCCCTCTCTTTCTCCCTCCCTAGTCCTGTCTCTTTCTCCCTCCCTAGTCCCGTCTCTTTCTCCCTCCTTAGTCCCCTCTCTTTCTCCCTCCCTAGTCCCCTCTCTTTCTCCCTCCCTAGTCCTGTCTCTTTCTCACTCCCTAGTCCCCTCTCTTTCTCCCTCTCTAGTCCCCTCTCTTTCTCCCTCCCTAGTCCCCTCTCTTTCTCCCTCCCAAGTCCTGTCTCTTTCTCCCTCCCTAGTCCTGACTCTTTCTCCCTCCCTAGTCCTGTCTCTTTCTCCCTCCCTAGTCCTGTCTCTTTCTCCCTCCCTAGTCCCCTCTCTTTCTCCCTCTCTAGTCCCCTCTCTTTCTCCCTCTCTAGTCCCCTCTCTTTCTCCCTCTCTAGTCCCCTCTGTCTCCCTCCCTAGTCCCCTCTCTGTCTCCCTCCCTAGTCCCCTCTCTTTCTCCCTCCCTAGTCCCCTCTCTTTCTCCCTCCCTAGTCCCCTCTCTTTCTCCCTCCCTAGTCCCCTCTCTTTCTCCCTCCCTAGTCCCCTCTCTTTCTCCCTCCCTAGTCCCCTCTCTTTCTCCCTCCCTAGTCCTGTCTCTTTCTCCCTCCCTAGTCCCCTCTCTTTCTCCATCCCTAGTCCTGTCTCTTTCTCCCTCCCCAGTCCCCTCTCTTTCTCCCTCCCTAGTCCTGTCTCTTTCTCCCTCCCTAGTCCTGTCTCTTTCTCCCTCCCTAGTCCCCTCTCTTTCTCCCTCCCTAGTCCTGTCTCTTTCTCCCTCCCCAGTCCCCTCTCTTTCTCCCTCCCTAGTCCCCTCTCTTTCTCCCTCCCTAGTCCCCTCTCTTTCTCCCTCCCTAGTCCGCTCTCTTTCTCCCTCCCTAGTCCTGTCTCTTTCTCCCTCCCTAGTCCTGTCTCTTTCTCCCTCCCTAGTCCCCTCTCTTTCTCCCTCCCTAGTCCTGTCTCTTTCTCCCTCCCTAGTCCCGTCTCTTTCTCCCTCCTTAGTCCCCTCTCTTTCTCCCTCCCTAGTCCCCTCTCTTTCTCCCTCCCTAGTCCCCTCTCTTTCTCCCTCCCTAGTCCCCTCTCTTTCTCCCTCCCTAGTCCCCTCTCTTTCTCCCTCCCTAGTCCCCTCTCTTTCTCCCTCCCTAGTCCTGTCTCTTTCTCCCTCCCTAGTCCCCTCTCTTTCTCCCTCCCTAGTCCCCTCTCTTTCTCCCTCCCTAGTTCCCTCTCTTTCTCCCTCCCTAGTCCCCTCTCTTTCTCCCTCCCTAGTCCCGTCTCTTTCTCCCTCTCTAGTCCCCTCTCTTTCTCCCTCCCTAGTCCTGTCTCTTTCTCCCTCCCTAGTCCCCTCTCTTTCTCCCTCCCTAGTCCCCTCTCTTTCTCCCACCCTAGTCCTGTCTCTTTCTCCCTCCTAGTCCTGTCTCTTTCTCCCTCTCTAGTCCCCTCTCTTTCTCCCTCCCTAGTCCCCTCTCTTTCTCCCTCCCTAGTCCCCTCTCTTTCTCCCACCCTAGTCCTGTCTCTTTCTCCCTCCTAGTCCTGTCTCTTTCTCCCTCTCTAGTCCCCTCTCTTTCTCCCTCCCTAGTCCACACTCTTTCTCCCTCCCTAGTCCCCTCACTTTCTCCCTCCCTAGTCCTGTCTCTTTCTCCCTCCCTAGTCCCCTCTCTTTCTCCCTCCCTAGTCCTGTCTCTTTCTCCCTCCCTAGTCCCCTCTCTTTCTCCCTCCCTAGTCTCCTCTCTTTCTCCCTCCCTAGTCCCCTCTCTTTCTCCCACGCTAGTCCTGTCTCTTTCTCCCTCCTAGTCCTGTCTCTTTCTCCCTCTCTAGTCCCCTCTCTTTCTCCCTCCCTAGTCCCCTCTCTTTCTCCCTCCCTAGTCCCCTCTCTTTCTCCCACCCTAGTCCTGTCTCTTTCTCCCTCCTAGTCCTGTCTCTTTCTCCCTCTCTAGTCCCCTCTCTTTCTCCCACCCTGGTCCTGTCTCTTTCTCCCTCACTAGTCCCCTCTCTTTCTCCCTCCCTAGTCCCCTCTCTTTCTCCCTCCCTAGTCCTGTCTCTTTCTCCCTCCCTAGTCCCCTCTCTTTCTCCCTCTCTAGTCCCCTCTCTTTCTCCCTCCCTATTCCCCTCTCTTTCTCCCTCCCTAGTCCCCTCTCTTTCTCCCTCCCTAGTCCCCTCTCTTTCTCCACCACTAGTCCCCTCTCTGTCTCCCTCCCTAGTCCTGTCTCTTTCTGGCTCCCTAGTCCCCTCTCTTACTCCCTCCCTAGTCCCCTCTCCTTCTCCCTCACTAGTCCCCTCTCTGTCTCCCTCCCTAGTCCCCTCTCTTTCTCCCTCCCTAGTCCCCTCTCTTTCTCCCTCCCTAGTCCCCTCTCTGTCTCCCTCCCTAGTCCTGTCTCTTTCTCCCTCCCTAGTCCCCTCTCTTTCTCCCTCCCTAGTCCCCTCTCTTTCTCCCTCCCTAGTCCCCTCTCTTTCTCCCTCCCTAGTCCCCTCTCTTTCTCCCTCCCTAGTCCCCTCTCTTTCTCCCTCCCTAGTCCCCTCTCTTTCTCCCTCCCTAGTCCTGTCTCTTTCTCCCTCCCTAGTCCCGTCTCTTTCTCCCTCCTTAGTCCCCTCTCTTTCTCCCTCCCTAGTCCCCTCTCTTTCTCCCTCCCTAGTCCCCTCTCTTTCTCCCTCCCTAGTCCCCTATCTGTCTCCCTCCCTAGTCCCCTCTCTTTCTCCCTCCCTAGTCCCCTCTCTTTCTCCCTCCCTAGTCCCCTCTCTTTCTCCCTCTCTAGTCCCCTCTCTGTCTCCCTCTCTAGTCCCCTCTCTTTCTCCCTCCCTAGTCCCCTCTCTTTCTCCCTCCCTAGTCCCCTCTCTTTCTCCCTCTCTAGTCCCCTCTCTTTCTCCCTCCCTAGTCCCCTCTCTTTCTCCCTCCCTAGTCCTGTCTCTTTCTCCACACCCTAGTCCCCTCTCTTTCTCCCTCCCTAGTCCTGTCTCTGTCTCCCTCTCTAGTCCCCTCTCTTTCTCCCTCCCTAGTCCCCTCTCTTTCTCCCTCCCTAGTCCTGTCTCTGTCTCCCTCTCTAGTCCCCTCTCTGTCTCCCTCTCTAGTCCTCTCTCTTTCTCCCTCCCTAGTCCCCTCTCTTTCTCCCTCCCTGGTCCTGTCTCTTTCTCCCTCCCTAGTCCCCTCTCTTTCTCCCTCTCTAGTCCCCTCTCTGTCTCCCTCCCTAGTCCCCTCTCTTTCTCCCTCCCTGGTCCTGTCTCTTTCTCCTCTCTCTGTGGCCTTTGATTTCTCTCTTTCCTCTGTCTCCCTCTTTTACACCACCCCTCTCTCTCTCTTTCACTCACCCTCTTTTCTCTCACCCTCTTTCTTTCTCTCTCTCTCTCTCTCTCTCTCTCTCACCCTCTCTCTCTCTCGCTCTCTTTCTCTCTCTCTCGCTCTCTCTCCCTCTTTCTCTCTCTCTCTCGCCCTCTCTCTGTCTCTCTCTCTCCCTCTTTTCTCTCTCTCTGTTCCAGACACTTGTCAACATCAGTTGTGTCACCCTGTCCCGCTGCCACCACGTACTTCCTGTGCTGAAACCAATAGGCAGGAGGTTGAGGCCAGAGAGGACATCAGTACAGAATCTATCCACTGCCACCACGTACTTCCTGTGCTGAAACCAACAAGCAGGAGGTTGAGGCCAGAGAGGACATCAGTACAGAATCTATCCACTGCCACCACGTACTTCCTGTGCTGAAACCAACAAGCAGGAGGTTGAGGCCAGAGAGGACGTCAGTACAGAATCTATCCATCTGAAATCAACAAGCAGGAGGTTGAGGCCAGAGAGGACGTCAGTACAGAATCTATCCATCTGAAATCAACAGGCAGCCAGAGAGGACGTCAGTACAGAATCTATCCATCTGAAATCAACAGGCAGCCAGAGAGGACGTCAGTACAGAATTTATCCATCTGAAATCAACAAGCAGGAGGTTGAGGCCAGAGAGGACGTCAGTACAGGATTTATCTATCTGGTCAAATAAATCACTCATGCTTATTCACATCGTTCTAACACCCTTTTCTATTGATCCTCCCCAAGTTTCTTCTTCTGTTATTGACTATAGCTTAGAGAGGTCAGAGGTGAATATATTGCCAGGTCTTGGATGACCTGTGTAGAGGTGTGTTTAAAGGGGTCACTGTCTGTGTATGTGGAGATTCATCCCAAGCCAAAAGCTAGTCTGCTTTCTCACCCCTCACACATCTCTCTGTTTCTCACTCTTTCTCCCTCTTCTCCATCTCTGTATCCAACTCTTTCTCCCTGTTCTCCATCTCTGTATCCAACTCTTTCTCCCTCTTCTCCATCTCTGTATCCAACTCTTTCACCCTGTTCTCCATCTCTGTATCCAACTCCTATTTTTGGCATCTTTTTAGCCACATCTTACTCAATTCTCATCGATAGAGAAATGTAAGTTCATCGTTGTTTGCTTGAGGTCTCTGTAACAACACAGTTACAGCCGTGTTGATGTTTACCTTTGTTTTTTGGAGGGTAAATCACATTGTCACCGCCTATTTAAAGGAAGCAGGCTGTTATCCAACAAGAGCGCAGCTGCCAGAGGCAGTGGTGGTGAAATATAAATATAATAAGAACGTTTTGAGCTGGTGATTCCATTCTGAGCAGTGAAACATCGCCGCAGCGACCACATCGTGGCACACATGCCAGAAAAAAAAGTACAGGCCTCTCTCTCTCTCTCTTTGGCCTGACAGAAGAGAGGGGTGGGGAGGGGAGGAGAGGACAGAAGAGAGGGGTGGGGGGAGTGGGGAAAGGAGAGGAGAGGAGAGGAGAGGAGAGGAGAGGAGAGGAGAGGAGAGGAGAGGAGGCATGCAGGGAGAGAGCAATACAATATTCAGTTGAAGTTGGAAGTTTACATACACCTTAGCCAAATACATTTAAACTCAGTTTTTCACAATTCCTGACATTTAATCTGAGTACAAATTCACTCTTAGGTCAGTTAGGATCACCACTTTATTTTAAGAATGTGAAATGTCAGAATAATAGTAGAGAGAATTAGTTATTTCAGCTTTTATTTCTTTCATCACATTCCCAGTGGGTCAGAAGTTTACATACACTCAGTTAGAATTTGGTAGCATTGCCTTTAAATTGTTTAACTTTGGTCAACTGTTTCAGATAGCCTTCCACAAGCTTCCCACAATAAGTTGGGTGAATTTTGGCCCATTCCTCCTGACAGAGCTGGTGTAACTGAGTCAGGTTTGTAGGCCTCCTTGCTGCTCGCGCAGGTTTTCATCAAGGATCTCTTTGCTCCATTAATCTTTCCCTAGATCCTGACTATTCTCCCAGTCTCTGTCGCTGAAAAACATCCCCGAACCATTATGCTGCCACCACCATGCTTCACCGTAGGGATGGTTCCAGGTTTCCTTCAGACGTGACGCTTGGCATTCTGGCCAAAGAGTTCAATCTTGGTTTCATCAGACGAGAGAATCTTGTTTCTCATGGTCTAAGTCCTTTAGATGCCTTTTGGCAAACTCCAAGCGGGCTGTCATGTGCTTTTTACTGATGAGTGGCTTCCATCTGGCCACTCTACCATAAAGTCCTGATTGGTTGAGTGCTGCAGAGATGGTTGTCCTTCTGGAAGGTTCTCCCATCTCCACAGAGGAACTCTGGAGCTCTGTCAGAGTGACTATTAGGTTCTTTGTCACCTCCCTGACCAAGGCCCTTCTCCCTGATTACTCAGTTTGGCTGGGCGGCCAGCTCTAGGAAGAGTCTTGGTGGTTCCAAACTTCTTCCATTTAAGAATGATGGAGGCCACTGTGTCTTGGGGGACCTTCAATGCTGCAGAAATGTTTTGGTACCCTTCCCCATATCTGTGCCTCGACACAATCCTGTCTCGGAGCTCTTCGGACAATTCCTTCGATCTCATGGCCTGGTTTTTGCTCAACTCTGGGACCTTAAATAGACAGGTGTGTGCCTTTCCAAATCATGTCCAATCAATTGAATTTACCAGAGGTGGACTCCAATCAAGTTGTAGAAACATCTCATGGATGATCAATGGAAACAGGTTACACCTGACCTCAATTTCGAGTCTCATCGCAAAAGGTGTGAATACTTATGTAAATAAGGTATTTCTGTTTTACATTTTTATAAATTAGCAAAACTTTCTTAAAAACTTCTTATGGCTTGAATCCCGTTAGCGGGATCGATATGACGACAGCCAGTGAAAGTGCAGGGTGGCAAATTCAAAACAACAAAAATCTCATAATTAAAATTCCCCAAACATACAAGTATTATACATCATTTTAAAGCTTTACTTCTTGTTAATCCAGCCACAGTGTCTGATTTCAAAAAGGCTTTACGGCGAAAGCAAACCATATGATTATGTTAGGTCAGCGCCTACACACACAAAAACACAGCCATTTTCCAGCCAAAGAGAGGAGTCACAAAAAGCAGAAATAGAGGGAAAATGAATCACTAACCTTTGATGATCTTCATCAGATGACACTCATATGACTTCATGTTACACAATACATGTATGTTTTGTTCGATAAAGTTCATATTTATATCCAAAAATCTCAGTTTACATTGGCGCGTTATGTTCAGTAATCTTTTGCCTCCAAAACATCCGGTGATTTTGCAGAGAGCCACATCAATTTACAGAAATACTCATCATAAATGTTGATGAAAATACAAGTGTTATACATGGAACTTTAGATAAACTTCTCCTTAATGCAACCGCTGTGTCAGATTTCAATGTCACAATGCCATAAGGTAGCAGCACTAAAATACATGATAATTTGGTAATTTGGTTAGCTGAGAGTCAGAGAGAGGAGAGGGGGCAGAAGGAATGGGCTGTGTACAAGTGTCAGTAATAGGATCAGAACCTTCCATCCAGCTGCTATTGAAGCAGTGCGCATTGGATTTATTCAGTGCTGTAGTATAGACTTGTCTTTAGGCCTCAATTACAGTCGTTTGGCAGCCTTGCTGGACGTACGAGACACGGGCTGGAGGGAGGCTGTGGCGACTCGGATCCACACTGGCCAGTGGTCCGGCTGTGAGTTTGTCCCCATGGGCCGCGCTTTTGTTTTCTTTGCTGGAGGCTCAGGACACTTTTAGCTGTATCTGCTTTTATACATTGCTGGTATTATTATTTTCTCCTGTCTGTCTGTCTGTCTGTCTGTCTGTCTGTCTGTCTGTCTGTCTGTCTGTCTGTCTGTCTGTCTGTCTGTCTGTCTCTCTGTCCGTCCGTCCGTCCAGTAGCTCCTCTCTCAGCCTATGAAAACACTGGGACCCTCAATGGACCCTCAATGGACCCTCAATGGACCCTCAATGGACCCTCAATGGGCCCTCAATGGACCCTCAATGGGCCCTCATTGGACCCTCAATGGGCTTCAAAGTTGAATATCATATTCGACACTGAATGTGAGAAATAGCTTCCAAGGAATTGAATGAGAGAGCTCACCTGGCCTGAGATAACACATACTAACAAAACAAATCTCTTCTGGTGACACTTCAGGTCGCTCTCAGTGAACTAAGACAATTTAACAAGTAAAAAAACAAAACGCTCTCGGAGAAGGTTTTATGAGGTAATGTCATGGTTCCTTGAGCTATTTGTCAAGGCTCTCACCAAAAGTTTCCCAGAGGTTGGTAGGGGCAAAAGGACCAGGAAGTGGCTGTAAGACAGCTGTTGTGACTTTACCTTGAGGATAACACACCACAGACCCCACTGACCACAGCCTACAAAAAAAAACACCATTCCAGAGAAGAAAACAAGTGAAAACAGAGTTGTTTATCAGCTAACATGCCACGATGCCGTGCGTCCTCTCTTACCATCTCTCTTTTTAATCCTTTCTCCCTCTCTCTTTCCCTCTATCCCTTTCCCTGCTCTCGCCCTGCAGCAGCCTTTTTATGTTTAGGCCGTGGTAAGTAGCCGTGGGTAACCCTGGTGCCCATATGAAGACCCAGAACGCCAGTCAGATGAAAGAGGAAGAAGTCGACTCCTCCGGCTGGCACCCATCTCCCTCCGTCTTGGCCTGTTCATCCTCTGTCTCCTCTTATTTCTCAGGGGTAAATTAATAACTCTTAGTAACATCAATGGGCTTCTGCTAAAAGGAAGAGCCTGGATGGTGCATGGTGGCTGGTTGGGCTGCTGTCTGAACCCCTGTCATCCACAGGAAGAGCTGACAGAGTCAGTAGAGTCTGGCTCTCAAATGGTCTCTCTCTCTCTCTGTCTCTCTCTCTCTGTCTCTCTCTCTCTAACTGTCTCTCTCTCTCTAACTGTCTCTCTCTCTCTCTCTAACTGTCTGTCTCTCTCTCTCTAACTGTCTGCCTCTCTCTCTAACTGTCTCTCTCTCTCTCTAACTGTCTCTCTCTAACTGTCTCTCTCTCTCTGTCTGTCTCTCTCTCTCTGTCTGTCTCTCTCTCTCTCTAACTGTCTGTGTCTGTCTGTCTGTCTGTCTGTCTGTCTGTCTGTCTGTCTCTCTCTCTTTCTCTCTCTCTCTCTTTCTCTCTCAATTCAATTCAATTCAATTCAAGGGGTTTTATTGGCATGGGAAACATATGTTAACATTGCCAAAGCAAGTGAAGTAGATAATATATAAAAGTGAAATAAACAATAAAAATGATCAGTAAACATTACACTCATAGAAGTTCCAAAATAATAAAGACATTACAAATGTTATATTATGTCTATATACAGTATTGTAACGATGTGCAAATGGTTAAAGTACAAATAACTCTCTCCCTCTCTCTCGGTCTCTGTCCGTCTGTCCGTCCGTCCGTCCGTCTCTCAAGTAGGGCACTATATAGAGAATAGGATGTAATTTGTGACTCACCTACTGAGGAGACTCTGGTCTGACTTAGAAGCCCCTTTAAAGACTGTGGTGTCGTGGTCCCTTCTTTCTTGAGGATCTGACCACTTCAGAGGCATTGTCAACAGCCAAGTTCAATAGGCAGAGAGAGCCTTTACTTGGTCTGGTCTGCGGGGAACCAGCCATGTCTTTATTTACAGCCATCAAAGAGAGGAGGACACACTCCGTGGGACCCAGTCACTCTGTAATTGTGCCTCTGTGATCTCCAGTACTGATCTTTCAGAAGGAAAACATTTTGGTGGATATGATGAGAACTGGAAGACTGTTGGTGAAGTGGATGCTGAGGCTTACCTGGTTCTATACCGTCACTGCACGTCCTGGGCTAAGACCCACCCTTACCTGGTTCTATACCGTCACTGCACGTCCTGGGCTAAGACCCACCCTTACCTGGTTCTATACCGTCACTGCACGTCCTGGGCTAAGACCCACCCTTACCTGGTTCTATACCGTCACTGCACGTCCTGGGCTAAGACCCACCCTTACCTGGTTCTATACCGTCACTGCACGTCCTGGGCTAAGACCCACCCTTACCTGGTTCTATACCGTCACTGCACGTCCTGGGCTAAGACCCACCCTTACCTGGTTCTATACCGTCACTGCACGTCCTGGGCTAAGACCCACCCTTACCTGGTTCTATACCGTCACTGCACATCCTGGGCTAAGACCCACCCTTACCTGGTTCTATACCGTCACTGCACGTCCTGGGCTAAGACCCACCCTTACCTGGTTCTATACCTGTCACTGCACGTCCTGGGCTAAGACCCACCCTTACCTGGTTCTATACCGTCACTGCACGTCCTGGCTAAGACCCACCCTTACCTGGTTCTATACCGTCACTGCACGTCCTGGGCTAAGACCCACCCTTACCTGGTTCTATACCGTCACTGCACGTCCTGGGCTAAGACCCACCCTTACCTGGTTCTATACCGTCACTGCACGTCCTGGGCTAAGACCCACCCTTACCTGGTTCTATACCGTCACTGCACGTCCTGGGCTAAGACCCACCCTTACCTGGTTCTATACCGTCACTGCACGTCCTGGGCTAAGACCCACCCTTACCTGGTTCTATACCGTCACTGCACGTCCTGGGCTAAGACCACCCTTACCTGGTTCTATACCGTCACTGCACGTCCTGGGCTAAGACCCACCCTTACCTGGTTCTATACCGTCACTGCACGTCCTGGGCTAAGACCCACCCTTACCTGGTTCTATACCGTCACTGCACGTCCTGGGCTAAGACCCACCCTTACCTGGTTCTATACCGTCACTGCACGTCCTGGGCTAAGACCCACCCTTACCTGGTTCTATACCGTCACTGCACGTCCTGGGCTAAGACCCACCCTTACCTGGTTCTATACCGTCACTGCACGTCCTGGGCTAAGACCCACCCTTACCTGGTTCTATACCGTCACTTGCACGTCCTGGGCTAAGACCCACCCTTACCTGGTTCTATACCGTCACTGCACGTCCTGGGCTAAGACCCACCCTTACCTGGTTCTATACCGTCCACTGCAACGTCCTGGGCTAAGACCCACCCTTACCTGGTTCTATACCGTCACTGCACGTCCTGGGCTAAGACCCACCCTTACCTGGTTCTATACCGTCACTGCACGTCCTGGGCTAAGACCCACCCTTACCTGGTTCTATACCGTCACTGCACGTCCTGGGCTAAGACCCACCCTTACCTGGTTCTATACCGTCACTGCACGTCCTGGGCTAAGACCCACCCTTACCTGGTTCTATACCGTCACTGCACGTCCTGGGCTAAGACCCACCCTTACCTGTTCTATACCGTCACTGCACGTCCTGGGCTAAGACCCACCCTTACCTGGTTCTATACCGTCACTGCACGTCCTGGGCTAAGACCCACCCTTACCTGGTTCTATACCGTCACTGCACGTCCTGGGCTAAGACCCACCCTTACCTGGTTCTATACCGTCACTGCACGTCCTGGGCTAAGACCCACCCTTACCTGGTTCTATACCGTCACTGCACGTCCTGGGCTAAGACCCACCCTTACCTGGTTCTATACCGTCACTGCACGTCCTGGGCTAAGACCCACCCTTACCTGGTTCTATACCGGTCACTGCACGTCCTGGGCTAAGACCCACCCTTACCTGGTTCTATACCGTCACTGCACGTCCTGGGCTAAGACCCACCCTTACCTGGTTCTATACCGTCACTGCACGTCCTGGGCTAAGACCCACCCTTACCTGGTTCTATACCGTCACTGCACGTCCTGGGCTAAGACCCACCCTTACCTGGTTCTATACCGTCACTGCACGTCCTGGGCTAAGACCCACCCTTACCTGGTTCTATACCGTCACTGCACGTCCTGGGCTAAGACCCACCCTTACCTGGTTCTATACCGTCACTGCACGTCCTGGGCTAAGACCCACCCTTACCTGGTTCTATACCGTCACTGCACATCCTGACCGTCACTGCACGTCCTGGGCTAAGACCCACCCTTACCTGGTTCTATACCGTCACTGCACGTCCTGGGCTAAGACCCACCCTTACCTGGTTCTATACCGTCACTGCACGTCCTGGGCTAGACCCACCCTTACCTGGTTCTATACCGTCACTGCACGTCCTGGGCTAAGACCCACCCTTACCTGGTTCTATACCGTCACTGCACATCCTGGGCTAAGACCCACCCTTACCTGGTTCTATACCGTCACTGCACGTCCTGGGCTAAGACCCACCCTTACCTGGTTCTATACCGTCACTGCACGTCCTGGGCTAAGACCCACCCTTACCTGGTTCTATACCGTCACTCGCACGTCCTGGGCTAAGACCCACCCTTACCTGGTTCTATACCGTCACTGCACGTCCTGGGCTAAGACCCACCCTTACCTGGTTCTATACCGTCACTGCACGTCCTGGGCTAAGACCCACCCTTACCTGGTTCTATACCGTCACTCTGCACGTCCTGGGCTAAGACCCACCCTTACCTGGTTCTATACCGTCACTGCACGTCCTGGGCTAAGACCCACCCTTACCTGGTTCTATACCGTCACTGCACGTCCTGGGCTAAGACCCACCCTTACCTGGTTCTATACCGTCACTGCACGTCCTGGGCTAAGACCCACCCTTACCTGGTTCTATACTGTCACTGCACGTCCTGGGCTAAGACCCACCCTTACCTGGTTCTATACCGTCACTGCACGTCCTGGGCTAAGACCCACCCTTACCTGGTTCTATACTGTCACTGCACGTCCTGGGCTAAGACCCACCCTTACCTGGTTCTATACCGTCACTGCACGTCCTGGGCTAAGACCCACCCTTACCTGGTTCTATACCGTCACTGCACGTCCTGGGCTAAGACCCACCCTTACCTGGTTCTATACCGTCACTGCACGTCCTGGGCTAAGACCCACCCTTACCTGGTTCTATACCGTCACTGCACGTCCTGGGCTAAGACCCACCCTTACCTGGTTCTATACCGTCACTGCACGTCCTGGGCTAAGACCCACCCTTACCTGGTTCTATACCGTCACTGCACGGTCCTGGGCTAAGACCCACCCTTACCTGGTTCTATACCGTCACTTGCACGTCCTGGGCTAAGACCCACCCTTACCTGGTTCTATACCGTCACTGCACGTCCTGGGCTAAGACCCACCCTTACCTGGTTCTATACCGTCACTGCACATCCTGGCTAAGACCCACCCTTACCTGGTTCTATACCGTCACCTGCACATCCTGGTCTAAGACCCACCCTTACCTGGTTCTATACTGTCACTGCACATCCTGGCTAAGACCCACCCTTACCTGGTTCTATACCGTCACTGCACGTCCTGGGCTAAGACCCACCCTTACCTGTTTCTATACCGTCACTGCACGTCCTGGGCTAAATACCCACCCTTACCTGGTTCTTATACCGTCACTGCACATCCTGGGCTAAGACCCACCCTTACCTGGTTCTATACCGTCACTGCACGTCCTGGGCTAAGACCCACCCTTACCTGGTTCTATACCGTCACTGCACGTCCTGGGCTAAGACCCACCCTTACCTGGTTCTATACCGTCACTGCACGTCCTGGGCTAAGACCCACCCTTACCTGGTTCTATACCGTCACTGCACGTCCTGGGCTAAGACCTAAGACCCACCCTTACCTGGTTCTATACCGTCACTGCACGTCCTGGGCTAAGACCCACCCTTACCTGGTTCTATACCGTCACTGCACGTCCTGGGCTAAGACCCACCCTTACCTGGTTCTATACCGTCACTGCACGTCCTGGGCTAAGACCCACCCTTACCTGGTTCTATACTGTCACTGCACGTCCTGGGCTAAGACCCACCCTTACCTGGTTCTATACTGTCACTGTACATCCTGGGCTAAGACCCACCCTTACCTGGTTCTATACTGTCACTGCACGTCCTGGGCTAAGACCCACCCTTACCTGGTTCTATACTGTCACTGCACATCCTGGGCTAAGACCCACCCTTACCTGGTTCTATACTGTCACTGCACGTCCTGGGCTAAGACCCACCCTTACCTGGTTCTATACTGTCACTGCACATCCTGGGCTAAGACCCACCCTTACCTGGTTCTATACTGTCACTGCACGTCCTGGGCTAAGACCCACCCTTACCTGGTTCTATACTGTCACTGCACGTCCTGGGCTAAGACCTAAGACCCACCCTTACCTGGTTCCAAACCTTGGGTACTATTACTATTACCCCCTGCTATTACCTGCCAAGCCAGAGGGGGCAGTCTACTTGGGAAGACTATAAGATAATAGGCCGAACGATCAGTTGAACACGAGGAGGTACTTTGGTCAGAGCAAAATGTGAGATTAGAGTATAGACTTCTATAATAGAGTATAGACTTCTATAATAGAGAATAGACTTCTATAATAGAGTATAGACTTCTACGGCATTAGACAGGATAATAGAGTATAGACTATAGCATTAGTCAGGAGATTAGAGTATAGACTATGGCATTAGTCAGGAGATTAGAGTATAGACTATAGCATTAGACAGGATAATAGAGTATAGACTATAGCATTAGACAGGATAATAGAGTATAGACTATAGCATTAGTCAGGAGATTAGAATTTACATTCTAATGCCTGGGACCCCTAGTCTGGTAATCGCTGGGTTAGAGTATATCTATACATTCTAAGGCCTGGGACCCCTATATAGTATATATATATATATACATTCTAAGGCCTGGGACCCCTAGTCTGGTAATCGCTGGGTTAGAGTATATCTATACATTCTAAGGCCTGGGACCCCTATATAGTATATATTTATATATACATTCTAAGGCCTGGGACCCCTAGTCTGGTAATCGCTGGGTTAGAGTATATCTATACATTCTAAGGCCTGGGACCCCTATATAGTATATATTTATATATACATTCTAAGGTCTGGGACCCCTATATAGTATATATTTATATATACATTCTAAGGCCTGGGACCCCTAGTCTGGGAACCTCTGGGTTAGAGTATATCTATACATTCTAAGGCCTGGGACCCCTATATAGTATATATTTATATATACATTCTAAGGTCTGGGAGTCTGGACCTAGAGCTCTGTGTCATCAGTCAGGAAGATATCACGTGTTGAATGTTGAAGTGCTCCTACAGCGTTAGAGTCTAGTAAACTAGGATCAACAGTCCTCATTTACTGCGTGTACTGTGCTATTTCAACCATCTGTTATAAGGAAAATGTACAGTATATTGTATATTTGTTATTGTATAGTATACACTTATTAGGTACACCCCCGTTCACGGAAAATGGTTTGCTCCTACTGACAGTAAGTTACATAGCTGTGGTTTACTATATAAAGCAGGCAGGCATCGAGGCATTCAGTTACTGTTTGATTGAACATTAGAATGGGCAGAATGAGTGACCTAAGCATACCGCTCCAGTTCCGGTATCTCAGAAACGTCCGGCCTCCTGGGCTTTTCACACACGACAGTGTCTAGGGTTTACAGAGAACGGTGTGACAAACATCCAGTCAATGGCAGTCTTGTGGGTGAAATCAGCTCGTTGATGAGAGGTCGAAGGAGAACGGCAAAAATAGATTGAACCTTAGAATGGGCGAAAACAAGTGACCTAAGCAACTTTGAGGTCGTAAGAATCGTGCAAGCTAACAGGCGGGCCACAAACAGTCCAATAACGGAGCAGTACCAGCAGCGACAACTCCTCGGTCCTCGTCACGGATTGGCTATTGCAGCAGACGACCACACTGGGTTCCACTCCTATCAGATAAAAACTGGAAGAAGCAAGCAGCTCCAGTGGCCACGCCATCACCAACACTGGACAACTGACGAGTGGAAAAACATTCCCTGGTCCGACGGGTCACGCTTCCTGTTGCGTCACGCTGACGGCAGAGTCGGGATTTGGCGTAAGCAGCATGAGTCCACGGACCCATCCTGCCTGGTCTCAACGGTGGAATGGTGTTGGGAATGTTTTCCTGGCACACGTTGGGTCTCTTGAATCCAATTGAGCAACGTTTCCATGTCCCGAAGAATTTGGGTTCTACAGGAGGCAAAGGGGGGGTCGGTACTAGATGGGTGTACCTAATAAACTGGCCACTGACTGTGTATAGGGATCATATTTGGTTGAGCGTTAAATTTACTTGGTGAAAAGACATACAGCTGTTTTCTCTGTGAATCTCTCTCTCTTCACCTCTCTCTCTCTATCCAACCCCCCACTCTCTCTCCTGTCTTTAACTTCTCTGTTCCAAAAGGGGGACATGAAAAACTGGACTGAGGTTAAAATATTTCCTGGTATTTGCATTCACGAATAATAATAATAAATCAAACTAAAACACCAAACGTGTAAAGGTTCAGTGCAGGTAAAAGTCCCTCCTTTCAAAACCACAGATTTTTTTTGCAGGCAAATATTTGAACAGCTAATTCTGAGGAGTTATTCTCCACGTGTTATAAAAAAGATAGACATTTACGTGAGTGTTACAGATGAATCTTTTCTACAGGCTGTCTCTCCAGTCTCTACAGGCCGTCTCTCCAGTCTCTACAGGCTGTCTGTCCAGTCTCTACAGGCTGTCTGCCCAGTCTCTACAGGACGTCTCTCCAGTCTCTACAGGCTGTCTCTCCAGTCTCTACAGGCCGTCTCTCCAGTCTCTACAGGCCGTCTCTCCAGTCTCTACAGGCCGTCTCTCCCTCTCTCTGTCTGTCTCTCTCTCTCTCTGTCTCTCAGTCTCTCTCTCTGTCTCTCTCTGTCTCTCTCTCTCTCTCTCTGTCTCTCTCTGTCTCTCTGTCTCTCTGTCTCTCTCTCTCTCTCTCTCTCTCTCTCTCTCTCTCTCTCCTCTCTCTCTGTCTCTCTGTCTCTCTCTCTCTGTCTCTCTGTCTGCAGGCAGAGTACAGTCACTCCTCTGTCTCCTTATGTGTATGACTATATTTCACATTCAGACAGGATCTTTCCTATGGAATATCTTCCTAATAATAGGCAGCAGTCCACACTCCTATCTACTCTCACTCTCATTCATTAGAGTGCTGTGTGTGTGTGTGCCTGTGTGTGTATGTGTTTGTGTGTGTGTGCTTGTGTGTGCCCGAGCGTGTGTGTGTGTGTGTGCCCGAGCGCGTGTGTGTGTGTTCGCCTGTGTGTGTGTGTGTTCGCCTGTGTGTGTGTGTTCGCCTGTGTGTGTGTGTGTGTGTGTGTGTGTGTGTGTGTGTGTGTGTGTGTGTGTGTGTGTGTGTGTGTGTGTGTGTGTGTGTGTGTGTGTGTGTGTGTGTGTGCACTAGTTTAACATCACCACTACTGATTCCTTTACTCAGAGACGTCCTACAGAAACCAGAGGATGTACTGATCAAGCCTCTCACAGTAGTGCTGATCTAGAATCAGGTCTCTCTCTCTCTCTCTCTCTCTCTCTCTCTCTCCCTGTCAATGAAATGAATCATTATGATCTAAAAGACACATTAAAATCATTCTGAGACACTTTTATGAATAGGACCCTTGGTTTCTGGTTGGTTGTTCTTTGCTTGCCCCTAATGAAGGACCAAGATTTGTGTGTGTTGGTAGACAGCTCAGTGGTCAGAGAGTTGGACCAGTAACATGCAGGTAGTCTAGTGGTTAGAGTCTAGTGGTCAGAGCGCTGGGCCAGTAACATGCAGGTAGACTAGTGGTTAGAGTCTAGTGGTCAGAGCGCTGGGCAAGTAACATGCAGGTAGTCTAGTGGTTAGAGTCTAGTGGTTAGAGTCTAGTGGTTAGAGTCTAGTGGTTAGAGTCTAGTGGTTAGAGTCTAGTGGTCAGAGCGCTGGGCCAGTAACATGCAGGTAGTCTAGTGGTTAGAGTCTAGTGGTTAGAGTCTAGTGGTTAGAGTCTAGTGGTCAGAGCGCTGGGCAAGTAACATGCAGGTAGTCTAGTGGTTAGAGTCTAGTGGTTAGAGTCTAGTGGTTAGAGTCTAGTGGTTAGAGTCTAGTGGTTAGAGTCTAGTGGTCAGAGCGCTGGGCCAGTAACATGCAGGTAGTCTAGTGGTTAGAGTCTAGTGGTTAGAGTCTAGTGGTTACAGTCTAGTGGTTACAGTCTAGTGGTTACAGTCTAGTGGTTAGAGCGCTGAGCCAGTAACATGCAGGTAGTCTAGTGGTTAGAGTCTAGTGGTCAGAGCGCTGGGCCAGTAACATGCAGGTAGTCTAGTGGTTAGAGTCTAGTGGTCAGAGCGCTGGGCCAGTAACATGCAGGTAGCCTAGTGGTTAGAGAATAGTGGTTAGAGTCTAGTGGTTAGAGTCTAGTGGTTAGAGTCTAGTGGTCAGAGCGCTGGGCCAGTAACATACAGGTAGTCTAGTGGTTAGAGTCTAGTGGTCAGAGCGTTGGGCCAGTAACATGCAGGTAGTCTAGTGGTTAGAGTCTAGTGGTCAGAGCGCTGGGCCAGTAACATGCAGGTAGTCTAGTGGTTAGAGTCTAGTGGTTAGAGTCTAGTGGTCAGAGCGCTGGGCCAGTAACCGAAAGGTCACTGGTTTTGAATCCCCCTGAGCTGACAAGCTGAAACATCTGTTGATGTTGCCCATAAGCACTTTAACCTTAATGGATCCAGACTTTAACAGTTGATAACGAGGCAAGTTGGGATATACACAACAACAACAACAAAATGATCCAATTCACACTCCCGTGTAGAACACACACTTCTACATGTGTGATATTGGACAAATATCTCCCGTGTAGAACACACACTTCTACATGTGTGATATTGGACAAATATCTCCCGTGTAGAACACACACTTCTACATGTGTGATATTGGACAAATATAAACACCTTTGCTATTATTATTCGTGCCGCTGGTTTCATGTTCTGTTTCTCAGCAGCTGTAGAGAGTTCAGCAGAGGGCTCCCGAGGGGTGCAGTGGTCTAAGGCAAGGGGCTCCCGAGGGGTGCAGTGGTCTAAGGCAAGGGGCTCCCGAGGGGTGCTGTGGTCTAAGGCAAGGGGCTCCTGAGGGGTGCAGTGGTCTAAGGCAAGGGGCTCCCGAGGGGTACAGTGGTCTAAGGCAAGGGGCTCCCGACTGGTGCAGTGGTCTAAGGCAAGGGGCTCCCGACTGGTGCATTGGTCTAAGGCAAGGGGCTCCCGACTGGTGCAGTGGTCTAAGGCAAGGGGCTGCCGACTGGTGCATTGGTCTAAGGCAAGGGGCTCCCGAGGGGTGCAGTGGTCTAAGGCAAGGGGCTCCCGACTGGTGCAGTGGTCTAAGGCAAGGGGCTCCCGACTGGTGCATTGGTCTAAGGCAAGGGGCTCCCGAGGGGTGCAGCGGTCTAAGGCAAGGGGCTCCCGAGTGGTGCAGTGGTCTAAGGCAAGGGGCTCCCGACTGGTGCAGTGGTCTAAGGCAAGGGGCTCCCGACTGGTGCAGTGGTCTAAGGCAAGGGGCTCCCGAGTGGTGCAGTGGTCTAAGGCAAGGGGCTCCCGACTGGTGCATTGGTCTAAGGCAAGGAGCTCCCGACTGGTGCAGTGGTCTAAGGCAAGGGGCTCCCGACTGGTGCAGTGGTCTAAGGCAAGGAGCTCCCGACTGGTGCAGTGGTCTAAGGCAAGAGGCTCCCGAGTGGTGCAGTGGTCTAAGGCAAGGGGCTCCCGACTGGTGCAGTGGTCTAAGGCAAGGGGCCCCCGAGTGGTGCAGTGGTCTAAGGCAAGGGGCTCCCGACTGGTGCATTGGTCTAAGGCAAGGGGCTCCCGACTGGTGCATTGGTCTAAGGCAAGGGGCTCCCGAGTGGTGCATTGGTCTAAGGCAAGGGGCTCCCGAGTGGTGCAGTGGTCTAAGGCAAGGAGCTCCCGACTGGTGCAGTGGTCTAAGGCAAGGGGCTCCCGAGTGGTGCATTGGTCTAAGGCAAGGGGCTCCCGACTGGTGCAGTGGTCTAAGGCAAGGGGCTCCCGAGTGGTGTACTGCTAACAGAGTTCTATCCAGTGTTGAAATACACTGAGTGTACAAAACATTAAGAACACCTTCCTGATATTGAGTTGAGTCCCCCCCACACACTTTTGCCCTCAGAACAGCCTCAATTCGTCGGGGCATGTACTCTACAAGGTGATAAAGCATTCCACAGGGATGCTGGCCCATGTTGACTCTAATGCTTCCCACAGTTGTGTCCAGTTGGCTGGATGTCCTTTGGGTGGTGGACCATTCTGGATACACACAGGAAACTGTTGAGTGTGAAAAACCCAGCAGCGTTGCAGTTCTTGACACAAACCGGTGCACCTGGCACCTACTACCATACCCCGTTCAAAGGCACTTAAATCTTTAGTCTTGGCCATTCACCCTCTGAATGGCACATATACACAATCCATGTCCCTATCCCTAAGTCTTAAAAATCCTTCTTTAACCTGTCTCCTTCCCTTCATCTACATCTGATTGAAGGGGATTGAACAAGTAACATCAACAAGGAATCATATCTTTCACCTGGATTCACCTGGTCAGTCTGTCATGGAAAGAACAGGTGTTCTTAATGTTTTGTCCACTCATGTATGTTAACCCAAGTCATGTCAATATATGTTAACCCAAGTCATGTCAATATATGTTAACTCAAGTCATGTCAATGTCTGTTAAGTCATGTCAGTGTCTGTTAACCCAAGTCATGTCAATGTCTGTTAAGTCAAGTCATGTCAACATCTGTTAAGTCATGTCAATGTATGTTAACCCAAGTCATGTCAATGTATGTTAACCCAAGTCATGTGAATGTCTGTTAAGTCATGTCATGTCAATGTCTGTTAACCCAAGTCATGTCAATGTCTATTAACCCAAGTCATGTCAACGTCTGTTAAGTCATGTCAACGTCTGTTAACCCAAGTCATGTCAACGTCTGTTAACCCAAGTCATGTCAACGTCTGTTAAGTCATGTCAATGTATGTTAACCCAAGTCATGTCAACGTCTGTTAAGTCATGTCAATGTATGTTAACCCAAGTCATGTCAATGTCTGTTAACCCAAGTCATGTCAATGTCTGTTAACCCAAGTCATGTCAATGTATGTTAACCCAAGTCATGTCAATGTCTGTTAAGTCATGTCAGTGTCTGTTAACCCAAGTCATGTCAATGTATGTTAACCCAAGTCATGTCAATGTCTGTTAACCCAAGTCATGTCAATGTCTGTTAACCCAAGTCATGTCAATGTATGTTAACCCAAGTCATGTCAACGTCTGTTAAGTCATGTCAATGTATGTTAACCCAAGTCATATCTAGGCTACGTTATAACTAGTATTTTCTGAATTATAACAAATTACTAGGTTACTAGACTACCATGACTAGTTTAATAATCACCCTGGCCATCATTGTCATGTTTACAGTGTAACACCGTATAGCCCAAGGCTGTATGTATTGTAATGCAGTGTCCAATTTGTAAGTCGCTCTGGATAAGAGTGTCTGCTAAAAGACTTAAATGTAAATGTAAATGTCAACATAGACAGGAGCTGATAAAGAGATGTTAGGATACATTCCAGGCTAGAGGCTCTGTCTATCTCTTGCAGGGTGCACTAAATATGACCGGAGCACTTTTGTCAAAAGTAGTGCACTATATAGGTAATAGGGTGCCATAGGGACCCGGTCTAAAGTAGTGCACTATATAGGTAATAGGGTGCCATAGGGCCCCGGTCTAAAGTAGTGCACTATATAGGTAATAGGGTGCCATAGGGCCCCGGTCTAAAGTAGTGCACTATATAGGTAATAGGGTGCCATAGGGCCCCGGTCTAAAGTAGTGCACTATATATAGGTAATAGGGTGCCATAGGGACCTGGTCTAAAGTAGTGCACTATATAGGTAATAGGGTGCTATTTGGAGAGACTGTAAGTATGCACACACTGAAACGGCTAACTCCTCCACATTATGAAATGTCCTCTTTCCACTGCAGCAGAGCAGTCTCAGAGTGATCCGTGTTCGCGCCTAACGGGCTTTCTGAGGTGGCAGGCTAAGGAGGCAGAACCTGTGGTGGTGCCGCGGGTGTAGGGGCAGTGGGGCAGTGGCACTGGCAACCACACTACTAAAGTGACCCGATGGGCGGAGTGACAGCGCAGGATAGAAGGGCAGGACTGGCAGGGTGCGGTCTCAAGTGGCAACTTGGATCGCTTGGATCGCACAAATTCCCAATTTCAAATTGGAAAAGCAAAGCGGAAACATGCGCCACTGAAAAGAAACCTTTTTGGAGTCCGGGACAAACGGACAAGAAGGTGAAATGCCAGAACCAGCAGTGTTCCTCCTCGTTAGACATTGACAGCTCCTCAGTGGCAAACCACAGCACCGAGAAGACAATCTGCGACCACTGTTCACTACAGAAGATCGACTTTGAACCTGTTTGTTTAAATCAACATAGTTTACAACTCCATGCCCATATCTATTGGGTCCCGACTAGAAGAAAGACGTTACAGTTACAGACAGAGACATTGAACTTTTACCCCGCTGCTGGTATCATAAAACGCATTCGGCTAAAACGGCTGTATTTTTTGGGGGGGGCTTTTATGGACAGTTGCTGTGCGCAAGTATGATGTGGATTAGACCGATACAATATTAAAGATTCTGTCCTCTACCCCCCCCCCCTCCCCCCCATCCCTTACCCCGTGGGGGGAACAAGAAGTTTCCAGGGGGAGAGGGTAGTTTGAGACACCACGGCGACCTGTGCCACCTTACCACTCCGCGTCGGAGTGCCCGGTCCGGCCGGTCTGGGTGGGATGCGTCGCTCCGTGCTTGTGGGCCTCTTCATGGGGTGCACCCTGCTGCTCGCACCTGTAACGGAGGGCTGTGGGCCGGGGAGGGGATATGGCAAGAGACGTCCGCCGAAGAAGCTCACACCCCTCTCTTATAAGCAGTTCAGCCCAAACGTTGCGGAGAAAACACTGGGCGCCAGTGGCAGACACGAAGGGAAAATAACGAGAAGTTCAGAACGGTTCAAAGAGCTCACTCCCAACTATAACCCTGATATCATATTTAAAGATGAGGAGAATACGGCTGCCGATCGACTTATGACCCAGGTGAGAAGCAGGAATGAGGGTTTTAAAACTTCATCTGATGTTGTTTTTTATCCCCACATTGACAGTTGTCGCAAGGTGACCTGATAGTCGCATTAAGACACGCTGTTTATCGTTCGTTTTTACATCTGGTTTGCACTTTTGTTAAATGTTTAAAAAAAACATTACTTCAAACTTTATTTTTTTAATTTTTTTTTCTTCAGCGCTTTTATCGATGTTTTGGTTCAATTGATTTCTGTTGACGGTTCAAAATTAGACTAGCCTACACGTCAATTATGCAATAATAGGCTAGGCTATAACTAGTCTACCTCCTCTAAATGTAGGTTATATTGCAACACTGTAACTAACCTTATTTTAGACTTTTAGGCGCGCTAACTTGTCTCCTGTTTGAGAGCTAAATTAGACTACACATGTACGTGGACATCAGCAAAATAAAAAAAAGACGCGAATTGATATGTATTGATAACCGGTTGAATTTTATTGATCATAATATATTCACATCTATTTCAAAAACGTTTTGCGAAATAACCTTTCAAATGCTCTTGTTCTACATTTTGAACGGAGAGTGAAATTACGCACCTGCCATTACGCATGGTTTATGTTTGAATAGCTTGCGGGTTTATTTGCAGACTTGTTCAGCGAAACCTCTGATCTCTTCTAAAAACAAGACCATAAAGTAACACAAGACATATCATGGCAACAGTTATCGCTATTTTATTGGGAGGCAAACATACAGTAGCATAGCACATCATGTGCAAAGCGAAAACATGTTTATAGCCTACATGTCTACGGCTCTTTGACCAACAGCTCCAATCAAATCACATTGTATTGGTCACGTACACATATTTAGCAGATGTTATTGCGGGTGTAGCGAAAAACTCAACAGCCTTTATGTGTTTAGGATATATAGTCCTTGTATTTAGTTGTTTCCCTGAGAGATTTTCATTCATCGTTGTATTACATTTAATGTATATATTTCATTATATATAATTATGTTTTATTTATATAATTTAATTTGTTCTTCCTCTACTATGTAGTGTGTCCTCAAGTCTTTTATATCGTAATTAGTTCATATTTATGCCTACAGGCTTAGTCCTACCAATGCTTACATGTTTTTGTTCTACATGTTTTTGTTCTGTGTAAATGTTCATTTCTATGCTATCATTTTGTATCTGTGTTTCTCTCTGTCATAACCATCGTGTCTGTTTGTTATCATCTTGTTCTTCTGTTGTTCCATGACAAGCATTGTCTCTTACTCTAATATCCTATTATGTTAGTCATCCCTCTCTCTCCTCTCTCTTCTCTCTCTCCTCTCTCTCCCCCAGCGTTGTTAGTCATCCCTCTCTCTCCTCTCTCTCCTCTCTCTCCCCCAGCGTTGTTAGTCATCCCTCTCTCTCCTCTCTCTTCTCTCTCTCCCCAGCGTTTATTAGTCATCCCTCTCTCTCCTCTCTCTCCTCTCTCTTCCCCAGCGTTGTTAGTCATCCCTCTCTCTCCTCTCTCTCCTCTCTCTCCCCCAGCGTTGTTAGTCATCCCTCTCTCTCCTCTCTCTTCTCTCTCTCCCCAGCGTTTATTAGTCATCCCTCTCTCTCCTCTCTCTCCTCTCTCTTCCCCAGCGTTGTTAGTCATACCTCTCTCTCCTCTCTCTTCTCTCTCTCCCCCAGCGTTGTTAGTCATCCCTCTCTCTCCTCTCTCTTCTCTCTCTCCTCCAGCGTTGTTAGTCATCCCTCTCTCTCCTCTCTCTCCTCTCTCTCCCCCAGCGTTGTTAGTCATACCTCTCTCTCCTCTCTCTCCTCTCTCTCCTCCAGCGTTGTTAGTCATCCCTCTCTCTCCTCTCTCTCCTCCAGCGTTGTTAGTCATCCCTCTCTCTCCTCTCTCTCCTCTCTCTTCCCCAGCGTTGTTAGTCATACCTCTCTCTCCTCTCTCTCCTCTCTCTTCCCCAGCGTTGTTAGTCATCCCTCTCTCTCCTCTCTCTCCTCTCTCTCCTCTCTCTTCTCTCTCTCCCCCAGCGTTGTTAGTCATCCCTCTCTCTCCTCTCTCTCCTCTCTCTCCCCCAGCGTTGTTAGTCATACCTCTCTCTCCTCTCTCTCCTCTCTCTCCTCCAGCGTTGTTAGTCATCCCTCTCTCTCCTCTCTCTCCTCCAGCGTTGTTAGTCATCCCTCTCTCCTCTCTCTCCTCTCTCTTCCCCAGCGTTGTTAGTCATACCTCTCTCTCCTCTCTCTCCTCTCTCTTCCCCAGCGTTGTTAGTCATCCCTCTCTCTCCTCTCTCTCTCTCTCTCTCCCCAGCGTTTATTAGTCATCCCTCTCTCTCCTCTCTCTCCTCTCTCTTCCCCAGCGTTGTTAGTCATACCTCTCTCTCCTCTCTCTTCTCTCTCTCCCCCAGCGTTGTTAGTCATCCCTCTCTCTCCTCTCTCTTCTCTCTCTCCTCCAGCGTTGTTAGTCATCCCTCTCTCTCCTCTCTCTCCTCTCTCTCCCCCCAGCGTTGTTAGTCATCCCTCTCTCTCCTCTCTCTCCTCCAGCGTTGTTAGTCATCCCTCTCTCCTCTCTCTCTCTCTCTCCAACGTTGTTAGTCATCCTCTCTCTCCTCTCTCTCCTCTCTCTTCCCCAGCGTTGTTAGTCTATACTCCTCGCCTCTCCTCTCTCCTCCTCTCCTCTTCTTCTCCCCAGCGTTGTTAGTCATTCCCTCTCTCCTCCTCTCTTCTCCTTCTCTCTACTCGTCTCTTCTCTCTCTCCCCCAGCGTTGTTAGTCCATCCCTCTCTTCTCCTCTCCTCCGCTCTCTCCCCCAGCGTTGTTAGTCATACCTCTCTCGTCCTCTCTCTCCTCTCTCTCCTCCAGCGTTGTTAGTCAGCCCTCTCTCAATCCTCTCCTCTCTCTCCTCCACGTTGTTAGTCATCGCCTCTCCTCCTCCCTCCTTCCCTCCTCTCTCTTCCCCAGCGTTGTTAGTCATAACCTCTCGCTCCTCTCCTCTCTCTCCTCTCTCTTCCCCAGCGTTGTAGTCAATCCCGCTCTCTCTCCTCTCATCGCCCCCAGCGTTGTTAGTAATCCGCTCGTCTCTCCTCTCTCTTCTCTCTCTCTCTCTCCCTCTCTTCCCCAGCGTTGTTAGTCATCCCTCTCTCTCCTCTCTCTCCTCTCTCTTCCCCAGCGTTGTTAGTCATCCCTCTCTCTCTCCTCTCTCTCCTCTCTCTCCTCTCTCTCCCCCAGCGTTGTTAGTCATCCCTCTCTCTCTTCTCTCTCCTCTCTCTCCCCCAGCGTTGTTAGTCATCCCTCTCTCTCCTCTCTCTCCTCTCTCTTCCCCAGCGTTGTTAGTCATCCCTCTCTCTCCTCTCTCTCCTCTCTCTTCCCCAGCATTGTTAGTCCTCCTCTCTCTCCTCTCTCTTCCCAAGCGTTGTTAGTCATCCCTCTCTCTCCTCTCTCTTCCCCAGCGTTGTTAGTCATCCCTCTCTCTCCTCTCTCTTCCCCAGCGTTTAGTCATCCCTCTCTCTCCTCTCTCTTCCCCAGCGTTGTTAGTCATCCCTCTCTCTCCTCTCTCTCCTCTCTCTCCCCAGCGTTGTTAGTCATCCCTCTCTCTCCTCTCTCTCCTCTCTCTCCCCCAGCGTTGTTAGTCATCCCTCTCTCTCCTCTCTCTTCCCCAGCGTTGTTAGTCATCCCTCTCTCTCCTCTCTCTTCTCTCTCTCCCCCAGCGTTGTTAGTCATCCCCCTCTCTCCTCTCTCCCTCCCTCTCTCTCTCCTCTCTCCTCCCCCAGCGTTGTTAGTCATCCCTCTCTCTCCTCCTCCTCTCCTCTCTCTCTCCCCCCCCAGCGTTGTTAGTCATCCCTCTCTCTCCTCTCTCTCCTCTCTCTCCCCACGTTGTTAGTTCCCCCTCTCTCCTCTCTCTCCTCTCTCTTCCCCAGCGGTTTAGTCATCCCTCTCTCTCCTCTCCTCTCTCTCTCTCTCCTCCCACCGGGGTTGTTAGTCATCATCTTCTCTCCTCTCTCCACCTCCTTCCCCAGCGTTGTTAGTCCATCCTCTCTCGCTCTCCTCCTCTCTCTCCTCTCTCTCCTCTCTCTCCCTCTCTCCCCCCCAGCTTGTTCATCCCTCATCATCTCGCTCCCTCTCTCTCTCCTCTCTCTTCTCCCATCGTTTGTTAGTCATCCCTCCCCCCTCTCTCCCGCCTCTCCCTCTCTCTCCCCCACGTTGTTAGTCATCCCTCTCTCTCTCCTCTCTCCTCTCTCTCCTCTCTCCTCCCCCCGCGTTGTTAGTCATCCCTCTCTCTCTCCTCTCTCCCTCCTCTCTCCCTCTCTCTTCCCAAGCGTTGTTAGTCATCCTCTCTCTCTCCTCTCCTCTCTCTCCTCCCCCAGCGTTGTAGTCATCCCTCTCTCCCTCCTCCTCTCTCCTCCTCTCTCTTCCCCAGCGTTGTTAGTCTCCCTCTCTCTCTCCTCTCTCTCTCCTCTCCTCTCCTCTCCCCCACGTTGTTTATTCATGCCCTCGCTCTCTCTCTCTCTCTCCTCTCTCTTCCCTCTCTCCCCAGCGTTGTTAGTCATCCTCCTCTCTCTCTCCTCTCTCTCCTCTCTCTTCCCCAGCGTTGTTAGTCCCCTCTCCTCTCTCTCTCCTCTCTCTCCCCCGCGTTGTTAGTCATCCCTCTCTCCTCTCTCTCCTCCCTCTCTCCCCAGCGTTGTTAGTCATCCCTCTCTCCTCCTCTCTCTCTCTTCCCCCAGCGTTGTAGTCATCCCTCTCTCTCCTCTCTCTCCTCTCTCTCCTCTCTCTCCCCAGCGTTGTTAGTCATCCCTCTCTCTCTCCTCCTCTCCCCAGCGTTGTTAGTCATCCCTCTCTCTCCTCTCTCTCCTCTCTCTTCCCCAGCGTTGTTAGTCATCCCTCTCTCTCCTCTCTCTCCTCTCTCTTCCCCAGCGTTGTTAGTCATCCCTCTCTCTCCTCTCTCTCCTCTCTCTCCCCCAGCGTTGTTAGTCATCCCTCTCTCTCCTCTCTCTCCTCTCTCTCCCCCAGCGTTGTTAGTCATCCCTCTCTCTCCTCTCTCCCTCCTCTCTTCCCCCAGCGTTGTTAGTCATCCTTCTCTCTCCTCTCTCTCCTCTCTCTCCCCCCCAGCGTTGTTAGTCATCCCTCTCTCTCCTCTCTCTCCTCTCTCTCCCCCAGCGTTGTTAGTCATCCCTCTCTCTCCTCTCTCTCCTCTCTCTCCTCTCTCTCCCCCAGCGTTGTTAGTCATCCCTCTCTCTCCTCTCTCTCCTCCAGCGTTGTTAGTCATCCCTCTCTCTCCTCTCTCTCCTCTCTCTCCCCCAGCGTTGTTAGTCATCCTTTTCTCTCCTCTCTCTCCTCTCTCTCCCCCAGCGTTGTAAAGACAAGCTGAACTCCTTGGCTATCTCTGTGATGAACATGTGGCCTGGGGTGACACTGAGGGTGACAGAGGGCTGGGACGAGGACGGGCACCACTCAGAGGACTCCCTACATTATGAGGGAAGAGCGGTGGACATCACCACGTCTGACCGGGACAGGAACAAATACGCCATGCTGGCTCGCCTGGCCGTGGAGGCCGGCTTTGACTGGGTCTATTACGAGTCCAAGGCCCACGTGCACTGCAGTGTCAAATCAGGTAGGGTGATGTGATGACACACACACAGAACGCAGCCCTGTATCATATAAGTGAGCCACATGCAGTACATGTGATTGAAGTCTCAGACCGCGCTGGCTCGTTCAGAGATGGTTTCTGTCTGTTGGTGAGAGACTAGAATTCTGCAGGTTAAATGTAGCGGTGATGTTATAACCTTTTTGTTGATTGGGTGACAGTGGTTGAGAGGTTGTAGAGCCCACCACCACCATTATAGCCCATCAGTGTCAGGGGAGGACAGGAGTCTGCAGGGGCAGGGTTAGGGGTTAGGTAGAATCTGGACCTGGGCTTTCGGAGTTAGTAGTCTTTCACAGAACCCTCTTTGAAAAAAGGGTTCCAAAAGAGTTCTTCTGCTGCCTTTTTGGTTCCAGGTAGAAGCCTTTTTGGTTCCAGGTAGAAGCCTTTTTGGTTCCAGGTTGAACCCTTTTGAGTTCAATGTAGAACCCTCTTTAGAAAGCAAGGGCTGGAACTGAAATAATTTCCCAATCGTTTCGTTCTGAACAGAACTATTATTTGTTTCATTCCAACCATCAAAATAAAGTTCTAAACCGGTTTGAACCCCCCCCCCCAAAAAAAAGTAACGGTTTATACTGCTCCTTTCTGTTCCTTTTTAAATCTCTGACCTTTTTTACATTTGTGACCCGTTTCAGGAAACTAGGCGTATGTTGCGGGTCACTACTTCACAGGAGAGCCGTTTGAAAGTAAACTTTTATTTATTTATCAAAATGCCTTTTTTTGTTGTTGGCAGAAATGCCTTCTCGAACATGTAAACTTTCATGTGCCTGAATATCAAACTTGTATGCCATCTGTAAATACAAATACAATTCTTAAATTACGAGCCTAGTTGGTTTAGCTACAGAAAAAGTTAACAACTTTCCCGCTAGCCATGATTGGCTGAGATAATGAGTGGGCTGGACATGCAGAGAGATGAGTTTGGATTGGTCTGCCATATAGCACGCGTCTGTCTATTTGAGCTGGTCAGTATGTCGGGTAATCCTGTCTAACGTGGCATTTACAAAAAAGTATCACATAGTAAAACTGCATAAGTGTTGCTCTCCACTTTCTGGAGGACCGAGTTTTGAAATCAGTGGAATTCGAGTATGATTGCTAAGGAGATGGAGAAAACACCTGTCTCTGGATTACATCTTCAAACTAAGGGAAACGGTGGCATACGGGTAAGATAGTCTAGCTAGTAACATTTTCTGATGTTGGTTAGCTACAGTACTTGCAGATTCATGCAGGGTAGTAACGTCATGAGTTGGGATTATGGTTCATTGTTTAGCTAGGTAGCTAGCTAGCTGCATGTCTAAACAAAAAGACTCCACTATGCAAGTATCCATTTCAACAGAACGTCACTGCGACAACTGTTGATAGACGTTTGTTTGCTACTTGCAGATTAAATGTAGATGTTTTTGTCACTGGCCTTTACACAATACCCCATAATGTCGAATTAAGTTCATTAAAAATGAAAAGCTGAAATGTCTTGAGTCAATAAGTATTCAAGCCCTTTGTTATGGTAAGCCTCAATACGTTCAGGAGTAAAAATGTGCTTATCAAGTCACATAATAAGTTGCATGGACTCACAATGTGCACAATAATAGTGTTTAACATCTCTGAACCCCACACCTACAATTATCTGTAAAGTCCCTCAGTCGAGCACTGAATATCAAACACAGATTCAACCATAAAGACCAGGGAGGTTTTCAAATGCCTCACAAAGAAGGGATCCTATTGCTAGATGGGTAAAAATAAAAAAAAGCAGACAATCAATATCCCTTTGACCATGGTGAAGTTATTAATTACACTTTGGATGGTGTATCAATACGCCCAGTCACTATAAATATACAGACATCCTTCCTAACTCAGTTGCCAGAGAGGAAGGAAACCAGTCAGGGATTTCACCATGAGGCCAATGGTGACTTTAAAACAGTTACGGAGTTTAATGGCTGTTGTAGGAGAAAACTGAGGATGGATCAACAACATTGTAGTTACTCCACAATACGGACCTAATTAACAGAGTGAAAAGAAGGAAGTACAGAATAAATAATATTATAAAACATTCATCCTGTTTGCAACAAGGCACTAAAGTAATATTATCTAAAATTTGGCAAAGCAATTTACTTTTTGTCCTGAATACAAAGCCTTATGTGTGGGGCAAATCCAATACAACACATTACTGAGTACCACTCTTCATATTTTCAAGCATAGTGGTGGCTGCATCATGTTATGGGTATGCTTGTAATCGTTAAGGACTGGGGAGTTTTTCAGGATAAAAAATAAACCTAAAGGAGATAAGCACAGGCTAAATCCTAGATGAAAACCTGGTTCAGTCTGCTTTCCACCAGACACTGGGAGATGAATTCATCTTTCAGCAGGACAATAACCTAAAACACAAGGCCAAATCTATACTGGCGTGGCCGAGTTATAGTTTTGACTTAAATCTACTTTAATATCTATGGCAAGACCTGAAAATGATTGACTAGCAATGATCAATGACCAATTTGACAGAACTTGAAGAATTTCTAAGAAAAATGGGCAAATGTTGCACAATTCAGATGTGGAAAGATCCTAGAGACTTACCCAGGAAGCCTCACAGCTGTAATCACTCTTAGAGACTTACCCAGAAAGCCTCACAGCTGTAATCACTCTTAGAGACTTACCCAGAAAGCCGCAACAACTGTAATCACTCTTAGAGACTTACCCAGAAAAACTCAACAACTGTAATCACTGCCAAAGGGGATTCTAACATGTATTGACTGAAGGGATTGAATACTTATCTAATCAAGATAAATCTACAAAGTATTGACTCAGTGGTGTAAATACTTATGGAAATTAGACTTGTTTTAAATTTCATTTTCAATACATTTTCTAAAATTAATAAACGTGTTTTCTTTCACTTTGTCATTATGGGATATTGTGTGTAGATAGGTGAGAGAAAAAAACTACTATTTAAGCCATGATGAATTCAGACTGTGACACAACAAAATGGGGAATAAGTCAAGGGGTATGAATACTTTCTGAAAGCACTGTATGCCGACAGAGGAGCACCTTCTGTGAAGGAACTTTGAATATCTTTGAACTTCTGTGACCAGAGATAACAACTTCTTAACTGTAGGACCAGAGATAATAACTTCTTAACATTGGACCAGAGATAACAACTTCTTAACTGTAGGACCAGAGATAATAACTTCTTAACATTGGACCAGAGATAACAACTTCTTAACTGTAGGACCAGAGATAGCAACTTCTTAACTGTAGGACCAGAGATAACAACTTCTTAACTGTAGGACCAGAGATAACAACTTCTTAACATTGGACCAGAGATAACAACTTCTTAACTGTAGGACCAGAGATAACAACTTCTTAACATTGGACCAGAGATAACAACTTCTTAACATTGGACCAGAGATAACAACTTCTTAACATTGGACCAGAGATAACAACTTCTTAACTGTAGGACCAGAGAGGCTATATACAGGGGGGTACTGGTACAGAGTCAATGTGCAGGGGGCACCGGTTAGTCGAGGTAATTGAGGTAATATGTGCATGTAGGTAGAGTTATTAAAGTGGCTATGCATAGATAATAACAGAGAAGTAGCAGCAGTGGGGGGGGGGGGGGGGGCAATGCAAATAGTCTGGGTAGCCATTGATTAGATGTTCAGGAGTCTTATGGTTTGGGGGTAGAAGCTGTTTAGGAGCCTCTTGGACCTAGACTTGGCGCTCCGGTACGGCTTGCCATGCAGTAACAGAGAGAACAGTCTATGACTAGGGTGGCTGGAGTCTTTGACAATTTTTAGGGCCTTCCTCTGACACCGCCTGGTATAGAGGTCCTGGATGGCAGGAAGCTTGGCCCCGGTGATGTACTGGGCCGTACGCACTACCCTCTGTAGTGCCTTGCGGTCGGAGGCTGAGCAGTTTCCATACCAGGCAGTGATGCAACCCGTCCGGATGCTCTCGATGGTGCAGCTGTAAAACCTTTTTTGAGGATCTGAGGACCCCCATGCCAAATCTTTTCAGTCTCCTGAGGGGAAATAGGTTTTGTCGTGCCCTCTTCACTGAGAAAGAAGGCGGTGATTAAGGTGTGTAGAAACCCCGGGTATAACAGCTTGTGGATCTAACATATTGATCATAACTGTTGATATTGTAAATGAGATGAGTTTTCAGATATGGAAATGTGAAGAGCACATTTGGACTCACTGTTTTGTGGTTTGCTTGTATGAACATAAAAGCAGTATTTATTATAATCCTCAATGTATTATCTTTCAGAACAAAGTCTCATCTTTAAACACCTTTCAAGATATTTACATTTTTAGTCATTTAGCAGACGCTCTTATCCAGAGCAACTTACAGTAGTGAATGCCTACATTTCATTATAGATTTTTTTTGTACTGGCCCCCCGCGGGAATCAAACCCACAACCCTGACGTTGCACACACCATGCTGGCGTTGCAAACAACGTGCTCGACCAACTGAGCCACAGGGAACCAGGCAAAATATTAAAGCATTCGCCTCACTCAGATAACAACAAATGCTCAAAAGTTGCCCAAATTGGAGGGAGGGATGGGGTTATCTTGTCGCGCACAACGCTCTGTAGAGGATCTGTGATCTGTAGAGGAGATACACGCAAATCAGGATTTTCTCTGAGATGATAATTGTGGTGATAGAGATGTGTACTCTCTAAAAAATGTTTTTGTTTGTCTGTGTGGATTGTCTTGTTTTCACAATGCTCTTAAGATGGAACCGGAGATGTTGTCTGAAGCAGTTTACAGTAGGTCGTAGTTTACAGTAGGTCGTAGTTTACAGTAGGTCGTAGTATGTAGTAGGTAGCATGTAGTAGGTAGTATGTAGTAGGTAGCATGTAGTAGGTAGCATGTAGTAGGTAGCATGTAGTAGGTAGCATGTAGTAGGTAGCATGTAGTAGGTAGTATGTAGTAGGTAGGATGTAGTAGGTAGTATGTAGTAGGTAGCATGTAGTAGGTAGCATGTAGTAGGTAGCATGTAGTAGGTAGCATGTAGTAGGTAGTATGTAGTAGGTAGCATGTAGTAGGTAGCATATAGTAGGTAGCATGTAGTAGGTAGCATGTAGTAGGTAGTATGTAGTAGGTAGTATGTAGTAGGTAGTATGTAGTAGGTAGCATGCAGTAGGTAGTATGTAGTAGGTGGTATGTAGTAGGTAGTATGTAGTAGGTAGCATGTAGTAGGTAGTATGTAGTAGGTAGTAGTAGGTAGCATGTAGTAGGTAGTATGTAGTAGGTAGTAGTAGGTAGTATGTAGTAGGTAGCATGTAGTAGGTAGTATGTAGTAGGTAGCATGTAGTAGGTAGCATGTAGTAGGTAGTATGTAGTAGGTAGTATGTAGTAGATAGGATGTAGTAGGTAGCATGTAGTAGGTAGTAGTAGTAGGTAGCATGTAGTAGGTAGTATGTAGTAGGTAGTATGTAGTAGGTAGTATGTAGTAGGTAGTATGTAGTATGTAGTAGGTAGCATGTAGTAGGTAGCAATGTAGTAGGTAGTATGTAGTATGTAGTAGGTAGTATGTAGTAGGTAGTATGTAGTAGGTAGCATGCAGTAGGTAGTATGTAGTAGGTAGTATGTAGTAGGTAGCATGTAGTAGGTAGCATGTAGTAGGTAGTATGTAGTAGGTAGTAGTAGGTAGCATGTAGTAGGTAGTATGTAGTAGGTAGTAGTAGGTAGTATGTAGTAGGTAGCATGTAGTAGGTAGTATGTAGTAGGTAGCATGTAGTAGGTAGCATGTAGTAGGTAGTATATAGTAGGTAGCATGTAGTAGGTAGCATGTACTAGGTAGTATGTAGTAGGTAGCATGTAGTAGGTAGCATGTAGTAGGTAGTATGTAGTAGGTAGTATGTAGTAGGTAGTATGTAGTATGTAGTAGGTAGCATGTAGTAGGTAGCAATGTAGTAGGTAGTATGTAGTAGGTAGTATGTAGTAGGTAGTATGTAGTAGGTAGTAGTAGGTAGCATGTAGTAGATAGTATGTAGTAGGTAGTAGTAGGTAGTATGTAGTAGGTAGCATGTAGTAGGTAGCATGTAGTAGGTAGCATGTAGTAGGTAGTATGTAATAGGTAGCATGTAGTAGGTAGCATGTAGTAGGTAGTATGTAGTAGGTAGTATGTAGTAGGTAGCATGCAGTAGGTAGTATGTAGTAGGTAGTATGTAGTAGGTAGCATGTAGTAGATAGCATGTAGTAGGTAGTATGTAGTAGGTAGTAGTAGGTAGCATGTAGTAGGTAGTATGTAGTAGGTAGTAGTAGGTAGTATGTAGTAGGTAGCATGTAGTAGGTAGTATGTAGTAGGTAGCATGTAGTAGGTAGCATGTAGTAGGTAGTATGTAGTAGGTAGTATGTAGTAGGTAGCATGTAGTAGGTAGCATTTAGTAGGTAGTATGTAGTAGGTAGTAGGTAGTAGTAGGTAGCATGTAGTAGGTAGCATGTAGTAGGTAGTATGTAGTAGGTAACATGTAGTAGGTAGTATGTAGTAGGTAGTATGTAGTAGGTAGCATGTAGTAGGTCGCATGTAGTAGGTAGTATGTAGGAGGTAGCATGTAGTAGATAGCATGTAGTAGGTAGTATGTAGTAGGTAGTAGTAGGTAGCATGTAGTAGGTAGTATGTAGTAGGTAGTAGTAGGTAGTATGTAGTAGGTAGCATGTAGTAGGTAGTATGTAGTAGGTAGCATGTAGTAGGTAGCATGTAGTAGGTAGTATGTAGTAGGTAGTATGTAGTAGGTAGCATGTAGTAGGTAGCATGTACTAGGTAGTATGTTGTAGGTAGCATGTAGTAGGTAGTATGTAGTAGGTAGTATGTAGTAGGTAGTATGTAGTATGTAGTAGGTAGCATGTAGTAGGTAGCAATGTAGTAGGTAGTATGTAGTAGGTAGTATGTAGTAGGTAGTATGTAGTAGGTAGTAGTAGGTAGCATGTAGTAGGTAGTATGTAGTAGGTAGCATGTAGTAGGTAGCATGTAGTAGGTAGCATGTAGTAGGTAGTATGTAGTAGGTAGCATGTAGTAGGTAGCATGTAGTAGGTAGTATGTAGTAGGTAGCATGTAGTAGGTAGCATGTAGTAGGTAGTATGTAGTAGGTAGTAGTAGGTAGTATGTAGTAGGTAGCATGTAGTAGGTAGTATGTAGTAGGTAGCATGTAGTAGGTAGCATGTAGTAGGTAGTATGTAGTAGGTAGCATGTAGTAGGTAGCATGTACTAGGTAGTATGTAGTAGGTAGTATGTAGTAGGTAGTATGTAGTAGGTAGTATGTAGTATGTAGTAGGTAGCATGTAGTAGGTAGCAATGTAGTAGGTAGTATGTAGTAGGTAGTATGTAGTAGGTAGTATGTAGTAGGTAGTAGTAGGTAGCATGTAGTAGATAGTATGTAGTAGGTAGTAATAGGTAGTATGTAGTAGGTAGCATGTAGTAGGTAGCATGTAGTAGGTAGCATGTAGTAGGTAGTATGTATTAGGTAGCATGTAGTAGGTAGCATGTAGTAGGTAGTATGTAGTAGGTAGTATGTAGTATGTAGTAGGTAGCATGTAGTAGGTAGCATGTAGTAGGTAGTATGTAGTAGGTAGTATGTAGTAGGTAGCATGTAGTAGGTAGCATGTAGTAGGTAGCATGTAGTAGGTAGCATGTAGTAGGTAGTATGTAGTAGGTACTATGTAGTAGGTAGTATGTAGTAGGTAGTAGGTAGCATGTAGTAGGTAGCAATGTAGTAGGTAGTATGTAGTAGGTAGCATGTAGTAGGTAGTATGTAGTAGGTAGTATGTAGTAGGTAGTATGTAGTAGGTAGTATGTAGTAGGTAGTATGTAGTATGTAGTAGGTAGCATGTAGTAGGTAGTATGTAGTAGGTAGTATGTAGTAGGTAGTATGTAGTAGGTAGTATGTAGTATGTGGTAGGTAGTATGTAGTATGTAGTAGGTAGTATGTAGTAGGTAGCATGCAGTAGGTAGTATGTAGTAGGTAGTATGTAGTAGGTAGCATGTAGTAGATAGCATGTAGTAGGTAGTATGTAGTAGGTAGTAGTAGGTAGCATGTAGTAGGTAGTATGTAGTAGGTAGTAGTAGGTAGTATGTAGTAGGTAGCATGTAGTAGGTAGTATGTAGTAGGCAGCATGTAGTAGGTAGCATGTAGTAGGTAGTATGTAGTAGGTAGTATGTAGTAGGTAGCATGTAGTAGGTAGCATGTACTAGGTAGTATGTAGTAGGTAGCATGTAGTAGGTAGTATGTAGTAGGTAGTATGTAGTAGGTAGTATGTAGTATGTAGTAGGTAGCATGTAGTAGGTAGCAATGTAGTAGGTAGTATGTAGTAGGTAGTATGTAGTAGGTAGTATGTAGTAGGTAGTAGTAGGTAGCATGTAGTAGGTAGTATGTAGTAGGTAGCATGTAGTAGGTAGCATGTAGTAGGTAGGTAGTAGGTAGTATGTAGTAGGTAGTATGTAGTAGGTAGCATGTAGTAGGTAGTATGTAGTAGCTAGCATGTAGTAGGTAGCATGTAGTAGGTAGTATGTAGTAGGTAGTATGTAGTAGGTAGCATGTAGTAGGTAGCATGTAGTATGTAGTATGTAGTAGGTAGTATGTAGTAGGTAGTAGGTAGCATGTAGTAGGTAGCAATGAAGTAGGTTGTATGTAGTAGGTAGTATGTAGTAGGTAGTATGTAGTAGGTAGTATGTAGTATGTAGTAGGTAGTATGTAGTAGGTAGCATGTAGTAGGTAGCATGCAGTAGGTGGTATGTAGTAGGTAGTATGTAGTAGGTAGCATGTAGTAGGTAGTATGTAGTAGGTAGCATGTAGTAGGTAGTATGTAGTAGGTAGTAGTAGGTGGTATGTAGTAGGTAGCATGTAGTAGGTAATATATAGTAGGTAGCATGTAGTAGGTAGCATGTAGTAGGTAGTATGTAGTAGGTAGTATGTAGTAGGTAGTATGTAGTAGGTAGTAGTATGTAGTATGTAGTAGGTAGCATGTAGTAGGTAGCAATGTAGTAGGTAGTATGTAGTAGGTAGTATGTAGTAGGTAGTATGTAGTAGGTAGTAGTAGGTAGCATGTAGTAGGTAGTATGTAGTAGGTAGTAGTAGGTAGTATGTAGTAGGTAGCATGTTGTAGGTAGCATGTAGTAGGTAGCATGTAGTAGGTAGTATGTAGTAGGTAGCATGTAGTAGGTAGCATGTAGTAGGTAGTATGTAGTAGGTAGTATGTAGTAGGTAGCATGTAGTAGGTAGTGTGTAGTAGGTAGCATGTAGTAGGTAGCATGTAGTAGGTAGTATGTAGTAGGTAGTATGTAGTAGGTAGTAGTAGGTACCATGTAGTAGGTAGCATGTAGTAGGTAGCATGTAGTAGGTAGTATGTAGTAGGTAGTATGTAGTAGGTAGTAGTAGTAGTAGGTAGTAGTAGGTAGCATGTAGTAGGTAGTATGTAGTAGGTAGCATGTAGTAGGTAGCATGTAGTAGGTAGTATGTAGTAGGTAGTAGGTAGTAGTAGGTAGCATGTAGTAGGTAGTATGTAGTAGGTAGAATGTAGTAGGTAGCATGTAGTAGGTAGTATGTAGTAGGTAGTATGTAGTAGGTAGTAGTAGGTAGTATGTAGTAGGTAGCATGTAGTAGGTAGCATGTAGTAGGTAGTATGTAGTAGGTAGTATGTAGTAGTTAGTAGTAGGTAGTATGTAGTAGGTAGTATGTAGTAGGTAGCATGTAGTAGGTAGCATGTAGTAGGTAGTATGTAGTAGGTAGTATGTAGTACGTAGCATGTAGTAGGTAGCATGTAGTAGGTAGTATGTAGTAGGTAGTATGTAGCAGGTAGCATGTAGTAGGTAGCATGTAGTAGGTAGTATGTAGTAGGTAGTATGTAGTAGGTAGTAGTAGGTAGCATGTAGTAGGTAGTATGTAGTAGGTAGCATGTAGTAGGTAGCATGTAGTAGGTAGTATGTAGTAGGTAGTAGTAGGTACCATGTAGTAGGTAGCATGTAGTAGGTAGCATGTAGTAGGTAGTATGTAGTAGGTAGTATGTAGTAGGTAGTATGTAGTAGGTAGTAGTAGGTAGCATGTAGTAGGTAGTATGTAGTAGGTAGCATGTAGTAGGTAGCATGTAGTAGGTAGTATGTAGTAGGTAGTAGGTAGTAGTAGGTAGCATGTAGTAGGTAGTATGTAGTAGGTAGAATGTAGTAGGTAGCATGTAGTAGGTAGTATGTAGTAGGTAGTATGTAGTAGGTAGTATGTAGTAGGTAGTAGTAGGTAGCATGTAGTAGGTAGCATGTAGTAGGTAGCATGTAGTAGGTAGTATGTAGTAGGTAGTATGTAGTAGTTAGTAGTAGGTAGTATGTAGTAGGTAGCATGTAGTAGGTAGCATGTAGTAGGTAGCATGTAGTAGGTAGCATGTAGTAGGTAGCATGTAGTAGGTAGTATGTAGTAGGTAGCATGTAGTAGGTAGTATGTAGTAGGTAGTATGTAGTAGGTAGCATGTAGTAGGTAGCATGTAGTAGGTAGTATGTAGTAGGTAGTATGTAGCGGGTAGCATGTAGTAGGTAGCATGTAGTAGGTAGTATGTAGTAGGTGGTATGTAGTAGGTAGTAGTAGGTAGCATGTAGTAGGTAGTATGTAGTAGGTTGCATGTAGTAGGTAACATGTAGTAGGTAGCATGTAGTAGGTAGTATGTAGTAGGTAGTAGTAGGTAGCATGTAGTAGGTAGTATGTAGTAGGTAGCATGTAGTAGGTAGCATGTAGTAGGTAGCATGTAGTAGGTAACATGTAGTAGGTAGCATGTAGTAGGTAGTATGTAGTAGGTAGTAGTAGGTAGCATGTAGTAGGTAGTATGTAGTAGGTAGCATGTAGTAGGTAGTATGTAGTAGGTAGTATGTAGTAGGTAGTAGTAGGTAGCATGTAGTAGGTAGTAATTAGCATGCAGTAGGTAGTATGTAGTAGGTAGTATGTAGTAGGTAGCATGAAGTAGGTAGCATGTAGTAGGTAGCATGTAGTAGGTAGTATGTAGTAGGTAGTATGTAGTAGGTAGTATGTAGTAGGTAGCATGTAGTAGGTAGCATGTAGTAGGTAGCATTTAGTAGGTAGTATGTAGTAGGTAGTAGGTAGTAGTAGGTAGCATGTAGTAGGTAGCATGTAGTAGGTAGTATGTAGTAGGTAACATGTAGTAGGTAGTATGTAGTAGGTAGTATGTAGTAGGTAGCATGTAGTAGGTCGCATGTAGTAGGTAGTATGTAGTAGGTAGCATGTAGTAGGTAGCATGTAGTAGGTAGCATGTAGTAGGTAGTATGTAGTAGGTAGTATGTTAGTGGAGGGAGAGGCCCCACTCTAAGAGCCAGTCACAGTTAATAACTTTCTCCGTTTGTTTTTCCCCCCTTGTCGTGTTTTCTCTCAGTTCCCCGTGATCTCTCTGGTCTCCCTGCTCACCTTTCTTACATATCTAATCTAATCAAGTCTTATCACTTGGCCTTGGTACTTAACCATTCCCAAATATTTGTGTTTGGACCCAGTGGAGACTTGAGACTGCCATTCCAGTGTCTTAGGTTGCATGCCAAATTGGTATTCCCTACATAGTGCACTACTTTTGTCCCTGATCTGTGTAGGGAATAGGGTGCCACTTGGAATGCCGCCTTTACCTGTTCTCAGACTGTGCTTTCTGACCCATTTCAGGGCAAGTTGGGATTTAATCATTGGGTTACTCATTAGCTGGTAATGCATTTGCCTTGAATGTTGAGCAAAGTTAAAGTTGAAAAGGAGAGATAGGTTGTCAATGTTTCAGTGGAAGGTTGTTTTTTTCAAGGAGTATGTGATTAAATGAAGTGTGTGTGTGTGTGTGTGTGTGTGTGTGAGTACACATGCATGTGTTCTTGCTTGTGTGCAACTGTGTATGCCTGCCTGCGTGGGTGTGTATTGACAGAGACCCTTAAAGTCTTCAAAAGCTATAATGTTGACCTCAATCGAAAGGTCTTGGCGTTTCCTTAAATGTTAAACACGAAACTATCATGGAATGTACGTGTTGGGCCTTTCAAATGTGGGATTTGAACTAAGGTCTCGTAGACCAGACCACTGATAGACCCTCTTTAGGTCAGTTTACCTTCTGTTCTTGTGTCAAAGTTTACAGTTCTTAACAGAGTCCTCAATACGTCTGTCTGTCTGTCTGTCTGTCTGTCTGTCTGTCTGTCTGTCTGTCTGTCTGTCTGTCTGTCTCTCTCTCTCTCTCTCTCTCTCTCTCTGTCTCTCTCTCTCTCTGTCTCTCTCTCTCTCTGTCTCTGTCTCTCTCTGTCTTTCTCTCTCTCTGTCTCTCTCTGTCTCTGTCTCTCTCTCTCTCTCTGTCTCTCTCTCTCTGTCTCTCTCTCTCTCTCTCTCAGAGCACTCAGTAGCAGCTAAGACCGGGGGTTGTTTCCCGGGTCGTTCTCTGGTGACGCTAGAAGACGGGAGCAGCAGGGCGGTTCAGGACCTCCAGCCAGGTGACCGTGTCCTGGCCTCCTCAGGGGCTGGTGGGAGTGGAGGAGAGCTTGTCTACAGTGAGTTCCTCACCTTCCTGGACCACGAGCCTGCAGCAAGGAAACAGTTCTACGTGTTGGGAACAGAGACGGGAGCAAACCTGACCCTCACAGCGGCTCATCTTGTGTTCGTGACCGAGAGGAACTGTTCAGTGGGGGAACCGTCCAAAGGGGCTGTCATGCGGACTATGTACGCCAGCGACGTACGGCCAGGACAGTGTGTGCTGACTGCAGGGGGAGACAAGGGACCACAAGCCCACCTCTCCCCAGTCACCTGGATCCACATCCAGATGGACACTGGGGCCTTCGCCCCTCTGACACGCCACGGGTCACTGGTGGTGGACGGCGTTTTAGCCTCGTGCTACGCTGCTATGGACCAGCACCACCTAGCTCACTGGACCTTTGGTCCCCTCCGCCTGCTGTACAGCTGGACTGGGCTGGGGACAATGCAAGGAGAAGGACTACACTGGTACTCACGGGTCCTGCATTGGATAGGAAAGTTCCTACTGGATCCTGGACACTTCCACCCCTGGGGGGTGGTCACGCATGATGTAGAGAGATAGAGAGTGAGAACACAGAGACAGGGCAGAGAACAGAGAGACGATAGAGAACAGAGAGACAGGGTAGAGAACAGAGAGAACAGAGAGACAGGGTAGAGAACAGAGAGATCAGAGAGACAGGGCAGAGAACAGAGAGATCAGAGAGACAGGGTAGAGAACAGAGAGACGGTAGAGAACAGAGAGACGGTAGAGAACAGAGAGAACAGAGAGACAGTAGAGAACAGGGAGAACAGAGAGACGGTAGAGAACAGAGAGAACAGAGAGACGGTAGAGAACAGAGAGACAGGGTAGAGAACAGGGAGAACAGAGAGACAGGGTAGAGAGCAGAGAGACAGGGTAGAGAACAAAGAGACAAGGGAGAGAACAGAGAGACAGGGTAGAGAACAGAGAGAACAGAGAGACAGGGTAGAGAGCAGAGAGACAGGGTAGAGAACAGAGAGACAGGGTAGAGAACAAAGAGACAAGGGAGAGAACAGAGAGACAGGGTAGAGAACAGAGAGAACAGAGAGACAGGGTAGAGAGCAGAGAGACAGGGTAGAGAACAGAGAGACGGTAGAGAACAGAGAGAACAGAGAGACAGGGTAGAGAACAGAGAGAACAGAGAGACAGGGTAGAGAACAGGGAGAACAGAGAGACAGGGTAGAGAACAGAGAGACAGGGTAGAGAACAGAGAGACGGTAGAGAACAGAGAGAACAGAGAGACAGGGTAGAGAACAGAGAGACGGTAGAGAACAGAGAGAACAGAGAGACAGGGTAGAGAACAGGGAGAACAGAGAGACAGGGTAGAGAACAGAGAGACGGGGTAGAGAACAGAGAGACAGGGTAGAGAACAGAGAGACAGGGTAGAGAACAGAGATGGTAGAGAACAGAGAGAACAGGGAGAACGGAGAGACGGTAGAGAACAGAGAGACAGGGTAGGGAACAGAGAGACAGGGTAGGGAACAGAGAGACAGGGTAGGGAACAGAGAGACAGGGTAGAGAACAGAGAGAACAGAGAGACGGTAGAGAACAGAGAGACAGGGTAGAGAACAGAGAGACGGCAGAGAACAGAGAGACAGGGTAGGGAACAGAGAGACAGGGTAGGGAACAGAGAGACAGGGTAGAGAACAGAGAGACAGGGTAGGGAACAGAGAGAACAGAGAGACAGGGTAGAGAACAGAGAGACAGGGTAGAGAACAGAGAGAACAGGGTAGGGACCAGAGAGACGGGGTAGGGAACAGAGAGACAGGGTAGGGAACAGAGAGAAAGGGTAGAGAACAGAGAGAACAGGGTAGAGAACAGAGAGAACAGGGTAGGGAACAGAGAGACGGGGTAGGGAACAGAGAGACAGGGTAGGGAACAGAGAGACAGGGTAGAGAACAGAGAGACGGTAGGGAACAGAGAGACAGGGTAGAGAACAGAGAGACAGGGTAGGGAACAGAGAGAACAGAGAGACAGGGTAGAGAACAGAGAGACAGGGTAGAGAACAGAGAGAACAGGGTAGGGAACAGAGAGACGGGGTAGGGAACAGAGAGACAGGGTAGGGAACAGAGAGACAGGGTAGAGAACAGAGAGAACAGGGTAGAGAACAGAGAGAACAGGGTAGGGAACAGAGAGACGGGGTAGGGAACAGAGAGACAGGGTAGGGAACAGAGAGACAGGGTAGAGAACAGAGAGAACAGGGTAGAGAACAGAGAGACGGGGTAGGGAACAGAGAGACAGGGTAGAGAACAGAGAGACGGTAGTGAACAGAGAGACGGTAGGGAACAGAGAGACGGTAGGGAACAGAGAGAACAGAGAGACAGGGTAGAGAACAGAGAGATCAGAGAGACAGGGTAGAGAACAGGGAGACGGGGTAGAGAACAGAGAGATGGTAGAGAACAGAGAGACGGGGTAGGGAACAGAGAGACAGGGTAGAGAACAGAGAGACTGGGTAGAGAACAGAGAGAACAGAGAGACGATAAAGAACAGAGATGGTAGGGAACAGAGAGAACAGAGAGACAGGGTAGAGAACAGAGAGACAGGGTAGAGAACAGAGAGACAGGGTAGAGAACAGAGAGAACAGAGAGACAGGGTAGAGAACAGAGAGAACAGGGTAGGGAACAGAGATGGTAGGGAACAGAGATGGTAGAGAACAGAGAGACGGTAGGGAACAGAGAGAACAGGGTAGGGAACAGAGAGAACAGGGTAGGGAACAGAGAGAACAGGGTAGGGAACAGAGAGAACAGGGTAGAGAACAGAGAGACAGGGTAGGGAACAGAGAGAACAGGGTAGAGAACAGAGATGGTAGAGAACAGAGAGAACAGAGAGACAGGGTAGAGAACAGAGAGACGGTAGAGAACAGAGATGGTAGAGAACAGGGTAGGGAACAGAGAGACAGGGTAGGGAACAGAGAGACAGGGTAGGGAACAGAGAGACAGGGTAGGGAACAGAGAGACAGGGTAGAGAACAGAGAGAACAGAGAGACAGGGTAGAGAACAGAGAGAACAGGGTAGAGAACAGAGAGAACAGAGAGAACAGGGTAGGGAACAGAGAGAGTGAATACAAGTCTGTGTATAAAACGGTGTAATAACAAGTTGTGGAAGCCCATAACAGATTACTGTAGCAGCTTCCTGACAGATTAATGCATTACAGTCCAGGGAGAAACATTACACTCAATAATCCTTATTGAATTGAAGCCTTTCCGACCATATGCCTTCCTTTTCTCAGGACCACACTAGTCCTAGACACACAACACTGAAATATGAACACATACACACACTGCATACACACACTGCATACACACAATACATACAGACACTGCATGCACACACTGCGTACAGACACAATTAAACATACATGCACACACTGCATACACACACTACATACACACACTGCATACACACACTACATACACACACTGCATACACACACTGCATACAGACACTACATACACACACTGCATACAGACACTGCATACAGACACTGCATACACACACTGCATACAGACACTACATACACACACTGCAAACACACACTACATACACACACTGCATACACACACTGCATACACACACTGCATACACACAATACATACAGACACTGCATACACACACTACATACACACACTGCATACACACACTGCGTACAGACACAATTAAACATACATGCACACACTGCATACACACACTACATACACACACTGCATACACACACTACATACACACACTGCATACACACACTGCATACAGACACTACATACACACACTGCATACAGACACTGCATACAGACACTGCATACACACACTGCATACAGACACTACATACACACACTGCAAACACACACTACATACACACACTGCATACACACACTGCATACACACACTGCATACACACAATACATACAGACACTGCATACACACACTACATACACACACTGCATACACACACTGCATACAGACACTACATACACACACTGCATACACACACTGCATACACACACTGCATACACACACTGCATACACACACTGCATACACACACTGTATACACACACTGCATACACACAATACATACAGACACTGCATACACACACTGCGTACAGACACAATTAAACATACATGCACACACTGCATACAGACACTGCATACACACACTGCATACACACACTGCATACAGACACTACATACACACACTGCATACACACACTGCATACAGACACTACATACACCTGTGGCGGCAGGTACCTTACTGGTTAGAGCGTTGGACTAGTAACCGAAAGGTTACAAGATCGAATCCCCGAGCTGACAAGGTAAAAATCTGTCGTTCTGCCCCCTGAACAAGGCAGTTAACCCACTGTTCCCCGGTAGGCCGTCATTGTAAATAAGAATTTGTTCTTAACTGACTTGCCTACTTATATTAAGGATAAAAAAACAGACACTGCATATATATTCACATACTGGATACACACACATATACACATGAGGCAAACAGGAATACACATGAGGCAAACAGGAATACACATGAGGCAAACAGGAATACACATGAGGCAAACAGGAATACACACGAGGCAAACAGGAATACACATGAGGCAAACAGGAATACACACGAGGCAAACAGGAATACACATGAGGCAAACAGGAATACACATGAGGCAAACAGGAATACACACGAGGCAAACAGGAATACACATGAGGCAAACAGGAATACACATGAGGCAAACAGGAATACACATGAGGCAAACAGGAATACACACGAGGCAAACAGGAATACACATGAGGCAAACAGGAATACACACGAGGCAAACAGGAATACACATGAGGCAAACAGGAATACACATGAGGCAAACAGGAATACACACGAGGCAAACAGGAATACACAGTGCCTTATTTGAAAGCAGTCACACTCAGATAAGAGCATGAAGAGAGACAGAGGGGAGGGTATTCAGGTGCGTTCAAGGAGTTCTGTGTTCTAATCCCAAATTCATTAAAGGATTCATTCATTCATTTTCAGAGGAATATATGTTTACCTAGCTAGCACAGAACACATTGGTGTTTACCTAGCTAGCATTGGTGTTTACCTAGCTAGCACAGAACACATTGGTGTTTACCTAGCTAGCACAGAACACATTGGTGTTTACCTAGCTAGCATTGGTGTTTACCTAGCTAGCACAGAACACATTGGTGTTTACCTAGCTAGCACATAACACATTGGTGTTTACCTAGCTAGCACAGAACACATTGGTGTTTACCTAGCTAGCATTGGTGTTTACCTAGCTAGCACAGAACACATTGGTGTTTACCTAGCTAGCACAGTGCACACTGGTGTTTACCGAGCTAGCACAGTGCACATTGGTGTTTACCGAGCTAGCACAGTGCACATTGGTGTTTACCTAGCTAGCACAGAACACATTGGTGTTTACCTAGCTAGCACGGTGCACATTGGTGTTTACCTAGCTAGCACAGTGCACATTGGTGTTTACCTAGCTAGCACAGAACACATTGGTGTTTACCTAGCTAGCACAGAACACATTGGTGTTTACCTAGCTAGCACAGAACACATTGTTGTTTACAGGTGTTCAAGCTCATGTATATGATATGTCTGTCAGTGTGTCTGCATTATTCGGTCTACGTCTAGCGATCTGTCCAGGTTTTTTTGTAGTCATGTCTTCATGTGTTCGTTTGGCCTAACTTTGTGTTTCACAGTCAAATTGTCGATTTTAATATTATCTTCATGAAATCCGAGGAATTATTTTCTTTGTGCTGAAAATATGTCAGATGTATTTTGTTATATTATGTTGTGAGAAACTATTTAAATAACTATTTTTTAAATGACTGAAATGCATTTTCGCAATTCTTTAGAAATGTGTATTTTCCTCATGAGCGTGGACTCTAGCTTTTTGTTAACCAAATGGATTATTAGAGCACTTTAATAATCTTATTTCAGTAGACAAACGACATGAGCCAGTCACTACAAACTGCCATCTGACCAAATCCCCTTCGCTGTGTCCAGAATTATTTATTTGTCATTATTTATTATTCAAATACTAATTTTCATAGTAAGGGGTGCTGGAGGTGCTACGGTACCCCCTGATCAAATTCATTCCAAAATTATATAAAGAAAATATTTTCCTAAAATTCTATTACTCTTGTCTGAACAGACATGAATAAAACGATTCAGAATACTACACCAGAGAGCATCATTTAGTCACAGAGGATCAACAGCTTCTAAAAAAAAAAAAACAGGCCACCCAAATTTAAAACGGCTTGTTGCGTTGTGGCCATAGACATATAATCCATAGAAGGGTCTTGTAACCTCTGACCTCATGAGGTATACGCTAGCCAGTCCTGACTTGAATCATAACTGTGCCATCTATGGATTACATTTCTACAGTTGGTTACGGCTGTCAGTTTGCCATTTCGCAAAATCCTTACTGCTGAAAAGAGAAGACTAGTCTGTCTGTAGAAGCAAAAAAATTATAATTCTCAACAACTTTTGAGCAATTCTGAGTGAACAGCGCTGTTTTTCGAAGTAGCTTATCTTGAGATAGGCTATTGGCAGGAGTGCATCGGCCATCACCTTGATTTATAGCCTACTGTATGTCTTCATCATTGGGGGATTCTGAAATGTGCCACGGAAAAGTTTATTTAGTAGCCTACTGTAGCCTATAATATATACATACAGTACCAGTCAAAGGTTTGGACACGCTGACTCATTAAGGGTTTTTCTTTATTTTTACTATTTTCTACATTGTAAAATAATAGTGAAGACATCAAAACTATAAAATAACTCATATGGAATCACGTAGTAACCAAAAAATATATTTTATATTTGAGATTCTTCAAAGTAGCCACCTTTTGCCTTGATGACAGCTTTGCACACTCTTGGCATTCTCTCAACCAGCTTCATGAGGTAGTCACCTGGAAGGATCGACGCAGGAGATGAGAAGCAGGTACAGGGAGTGAAGGTTTAATAACTGACGGACATGAAACGGAACAGGAACAGCGTCTGGACAGGAACACATAACAACAATTAATGCCGACACAGGGAACACCACCGAGGAACAGACAGATATATAGGGGGTAATCAACAACGTGAAGAAGTCCAGGTGAGTCCGATTAGTGCTGATGCGCATAATGATGGTGCCAGGTGTGTGTAATGATGGTGACAGGTGTGTGTAATGATGGTGCCAGGTGTGTGTAATGATGGTGACAGGTGTGTGTAATGATGGTGACAGGTGTGTGTAATGGGGACCAGGTGTGTGTAATGGGGAACAGGTGTGTGTAATGATGGTGACAGGTGTGTGTAATGATGGTGACAGGTGTGTGTAATGGGGACCAGGTGTGTGTAATGGGGACCAGGTGTGTGTAATGATGGTGACAGGTGTGTGTAATGATGGTGACAGGTGTGTGTAATGGGGACCAGGTGTGTGTAATGATGGTGACAGGTGTGTGTAATGGGGACCAGGTGTGTGTAATGATGGTGACAGGTGTGCGTAATGATGGTGACAGGTGTGTGTAATGATGGTGACAGGTGTGTGTAATGATGGTGACAGGTGTGTGTAATGGGGACAGGTGTGTGTAATGATGGTGACAGGTGTGTGTAATGATGGTGACAGGTGTGTGTAATGGGGACCAGGTGTGTGTAATGATGGTGACAGGTGTGTGTAATGGGGACCAGGTGTGTGTAATGGGGACCAGGTGTGCGTAATGATGGTGACAGGTGTGTGTAATGGGGACCAGGTGTGTGTAATGGTGACAGGTGTGTGTAATGGGGACCAGGTGTGTGTAATGATGGTGACAGGTGTGTGTAATGATGGTAACAGGTGTGTGTAATGGGGACCAGGTGTGTGTAATGGGGACCAGGTGTGTGTAATGATGGTGACAGGTGTGTGTAATGATGGTGACAGGTGTGTGTAATGGGGACCAGGTGTGTGTAATGATGGTGACAGGTGTGTGTAATGGGGACCAGGTGTGTGTAATGATGGTGACAAGTGTGCGTAATGATGGTGACAGGTGTGTGTAATGATGGTGACAGGTGTGTGTAATGATGGTGACAGGTGTGTGTAATGGGGACAGGTGTGTGTAATGATGGTGACAGGTGTGTGTAATGAAATGATGGTAACAGGTGTGTGTAATGATGGTGACAGGTGTGTGTAATGATGGTGACAGGTGTGTGTAATGGGGACCAGGTGTGTGTAAAGATGGTAACAGGTGTGTGTAATGATGGTAACAGGTGTGTGTAATGGGGACCAGGTGTGTGTAATGATAGTGACAGGTGTGTGTAATGATAGTGACAGGTGTGTGTAATGATGGTAACAGGTGTGTGTAATGATGGTGACAGGTGTGTGTAATGGGGACCAGGTGTGTGTAATGGGGACCAGGTGTGTGTAAAGATGGTAACAGGTGTGTGTAATGATGGTGACAGGTGTGTGTAATGGGGACCAGGTGTGTGTAAAGAAGGGTAGCCTGGTGCCCTCGAGCACCACGGAGGAGGAACGGGAGCAGGCGTGACACAATTAACAGGTGTGCCTTGTTAAAAGTTAATTTGTGTAATTTCTTTCCTCCTTAATGCGTTTGAGCCAATCCGTTGTGTTTTGACAAGGTAGGTTTGGTATACAGAAGATAGTCCTATTTGGTAAAAGACATTGTCCATATTATTGCAAGAACAGCTCAAATAAGCAAAGAGAAACGACAGTCCAACATTACTTTCAAGACATGAAGGTCAGTCAATCCGGAAGATTTCAAGAAAGTTTCTTCATGTGCAGTCGCAAAAAAACCATTGAGCGTTATGATGAAACAGGCTCTATAATCTGTGTGTCCGTTCAGTGGCCTGGGCTACTGTTTGCCTTCTAGTCCAGTTTGTTTTTATTGATCTCAGTTGTCAGTCAGAGTAGCCACTCATGTCAGTCATGTGTGTGGTTTAAAAAAAATATATAATAATATCTTATGTTATTTAATTTACGTAGAATTGTATGAAATGCGTTTATAAAAAGCTAAAAACAAATATTCATACTATACCCTGTATTTCCATGTGTGGAAACCCTAAAAACATGTCTGCTCATCTGTATGCCGCTACGCAAATATGATTTATAGATTCATGCAAGGATTTATTATAAAGCACACCCCCAACTCAAAACATCTTCCTGAAGCTATGCCATTAATCCACCAATACAAACCCACTATCACACAAATTCCTGCAGCTATGCCATTAATCCACCAATACAAACCCACCATCACACAAGCAAACTCTGTTCAGGTCACTAACTATGTAGACAAACAGTACATTTCATATACAGTACGGCATATACATTATTATATGTTTGTATATACATCATTGGCTAATACCATATTATACCTATTGTCCACAGTCCTTGTCTTTACATATCAACACCACACAACTTTAACTTTAAAACGAGACCTACATTCCTCCGACGGGACTCTACAGTATGTCTCCATCATCTGTGATCCTACAGGCAGAGAAGGGGGTCGTCCTGAACCAAGGTAGGTGCCACAGTCTTCTCAGGAGGTAAGGGGACTCATAAATTAACACCACTTCCCGGTGATACCCTGGCTCACTGTCGACTGATGTCCACCCTGTCTTCTCCATCTCTGCCGAGTCAAGTCCTCTCTCCGATGAAGACCCTGAGAGAACAACATAGACACATGAGGACATGCACCTGTCGTTACACTAAGGCCTGGTGTTTGGACATCGTTTTTTAAAAGCTGAGTGTCTTTATTTTCACCCGAAAAGATCATTAATGAATCATGATCAGGTGCTGTATGAGTTAATGAATCATGTTCAGGTGCTGTATGAGTTAATGAATCTTGTTCAGGTGCTGAATGAGTTAATGAATCATATTCAGGTGCTATATGAGTTAATGAATCAGGATCAGGTGCTGAATGAGTTAATGAATCAGAAGCAGGTGCTGAATGAGTTAATGAATCATATTCAGGTGCAATATGAGTTAATGAATCATGTTCAGGTGCTGTATGAGTTAATGAATCATATTCAGGTGCAATATGAGTTAATGAATCATGTTCAGGTGCTGAATGAGTTAATGAATCATGTTCAGGTGCTGAATGAGTTAATGAATCATGTTCAGGTGCTGAATGAGTTAATGAATCATGTTCAGGTGCTGAATGAGTTAATGAATCATGCATCTGATATGTTAGTGCATTTCAAAAAAATAACTTATACATAATGACTAGAATGGATAAAGCCCCTCAGTCCACATTGATTCGAATGGGACTGTATATTCTAGTTACTATATTTCTATGCTTACATCATGAACAACTTTTATTAAAAAAATATATATTTTTAGCTTTATATAACTATTCCTATTTTCAATGTCGGTTTAGGGACAGTGGGTTAACTGCCTTGTTCAGGGGCAGAACGACAGATTTTTACATTGTCATCCCAGGGATTTGAACTTGCAACCTTTCGGTTACTAGTCCAACGCTCTAACCACTAGGCTACCTGCCACCCCAATGTTGAAATAGATAGTAACGAGTTACTTTACCCGATACTGTATTGTCCAATAGGAAAGCCAGGATGCCCACCAGGAGCACAGGTGAGGTCAGAAGAGAATGGAGAAGGACATCAACACTGACCATACCTGCACAGGTATACACACGATGGTATACACACGATCAGGATATGGGCAAGACACGCAATTTAGCCACATTGCTCTATTGTCCCTGGCTGTGTAATGTCAGAGTAGCCTGGTCCCAGATCTGTTTGCGCCGTATAGTCCATTGATGTCACTGTCAAGCCAAGCAAGTCATTTTTAACGTGACAGTTCCACAATGAGTTGGAAAGAGAGCACAAAACAGATCTGGGACCTGTCTGATGTCAGACTAGGCCTGGTCTAAAAAGTCTGCTTGGAGTTGACTATACGTCACAAAACAGATCTGGGACCTGTCTGATGTCAGACTAGGCCTGGTCTAAAAAGTCTGCTTGGAGTTGACTATACGTCACAAAACAGATCTGGGACCTGTCTGATGTCAGACTAGGCCTGGTCTAAAAAGTCTGCTTGGAGTTGACTATACGTCACAAAACAGATCTGGGACCTGTCTGATGTCAGACTAGGCCTGGTCTAAAAAGTCTGCTTGGAGTTGACTATACGTCACAAAACAGATCTGGGACCTGTCTGATGTCAGACTAGGCCTGGTCTAAAAAGTCTGCTTGGAGTTGACTATACGTCACAAAACAGATCTGGGACCTGTCTGATGTCAGACTAGGCCTGGTCTAAAAAGTCTGCTTGGAGTTGACTATACGTCACAAAACAGATCTGGGACCTGTCTAATATTAGAGAAATTACCAGTATCAATAAAGACGGTCTGCATGCGGAACCAGTGAGGCAGTACTAGAGACATGAAGACAGCCAAGCCGATGTTGAAGATGTTACGTCCAGAGTCGATGTGTGTGAACTGGAAGTACCTCACGCCTGTAGCCACGGCGATAGTGTATGTTACACTGAGAACAGCACCTGAACAGGGATGGAGAGAGGAGAGAGAGAAGGAGAAATTCATCATCTTTTATCAGTTAATTGTTCCTCTAGTCGTCAGAGTCACTCAACAGAAACATAACATGTAGACTTGTAGGCAGACACGCAGGACGAAGACAGACAAGAGGACAGATCATTAAACTAACCGTAGATGGCCAAAGGGACAGAGGTGATGACCTGTGTCAGTCGAGGCGACACTCCTAGGGCCAGTCCCAAGATGGCTGTCAGTTGCACTGTCCACCTGGACCCAGACTAGGAAGAGAGAGAGGAGCAGGAGAAAGATTCAAAACATACTGTCCAAATGGACCCAGACTAGGAGGAGAGAGAGGAGCAGGAGAAAGATTCAAAACATACTGTCCACCTGGACCCAGACTAGGAGGAGAGAGAGGAGCAGGAGAAAGATTCAAAACATACTGTCCACCTGGACCCAGACTAGGAGGAGAGAGAGGAGCAGGAGAAAGATTCAAAACATACTGTCCAAATGGACCCAGACTAGGAGGAGAGAGAGGAGCAGGAGAAAGATTCAAAACATACTGTCCACCTGGACCCAGACTAGGAGGAGAGAGAGGAGCAGGAGAAAGATTCAAAACATACTGTCCACCTGGACCCAGACTAGATCAGGGGAAAGAGTGAAAACATAGACACTTTCGCCTGGACCGAGACTGGAGGAGAGAGAGGAGATGGGTCAAACATAGACACTGTATGCAGAGCGGGAAATCAGCGCTCACAACGTGTCTCAGAGTACGAGCGCTGGTCTAGGAAGCAGTTTTGCCTTTTAAACTATATTGAATAAGAGGGTGGACCCTCTGATCCTAGACCAGCACTCCTATTCTGAGACGCTTTGTGAATACGGGCCCTGGTCTCAGATACAAGTTTTCCCGGACCCAAATTAAGCAGCTAGTCAAGGACTAGGACTTGAGCCGCGTCTGGGAAACTGACCGTCAGAGATAAACACAGTTCTAAATGATGCTCACATGACATCATCATCAGTACCTGGGTTCCCCTGTAGCTCAGTTGGTAGAGCATGGTGCTTGCAACGCCAGGGTTGTGGGTTTGAGTCCCACGGGGGGGGACCAGTATTTAAAAACGTAATAAAATGTATGCACTCTACAATAAGTCACTCTGGATAAGAGTGTCTGCTAAAATGTACCTGGCTGAGTCCCAGAGTACAGGTGTTGGGGACACTGCTGCTGAGCCCCAGTGGTGCCCCCATCAAGCCAGCCACCACACTGCCCAGACCCTGGGCCCCAAGGCCCCTGTTACAGGCTGCAGCGGGGGGAGGGGGGACTCCCAGGAGCCGGGCTGTTAGCAGGTACATCCCCACTGAACTGACAGAGGAAGAGAGGGCTGCAACGACACTGGCCGCCATGCCTCGAACTGACAGCAGGGGTAGACCTGCCTCTGCTTCACTCGCGCGCACACACACACAGTATATATGGAGAGATCATATTTTTATATTCACAACATGAAATTAACCTTAAAAATATTTCTATATTTGATTGATGACATAGACGGAGACTAAAACATGTACTAGACAGTCTCTATGTTCCACCACAGGTTATTATCTTATAAACATGTCACCAGAGACTATAAAACGGTTATCGTTAGTGTTCATTAACTCCGCTGACCTGCCAGAGGGAGGCTGAGCCACGGCACAGCGAAGGAAGTGAAGTCCGACGTTAAAGGCACGGGAAGGGAAGTGTTACTTGTCTTCAGTGCCGGAAGCAGCTCGGAGACAGAACGGAGACGTAAAACCCCAAAACTTTCTAATACTTCACACAGAGCCCACACACTCATTAGGGGCAGCAGCACCTGCAACAAAAAAATAATAATATATATATACAGTTCCCTTTCACATCTACAGTAACGTGGTTTGATTTTGTTGCTAAAAGGGGGAAATAAAAAGAAAGGGATTCCCTTAAAATGTTGAAAGGGCATGTCAGAAAGGGTATAATCAATCAACCAATCAGGAGAGACTCACAGAGAGCATCCTGCAGACAGGTAGCTGAGGCATGTTGAGGCATGCTGGGAGCATGTAGGAGCGTAGATGCTGGGACAGGAACACTAGGAGAATGACTGTCCTACACAGGGAAACATGACAGTGTTAGACCTTATAGCCTATCAATCCTATAATATAATATACAATTCAGATATTCATAAAAGTTCACAAAAACATGACTGAATGCATGAGAGTTTGACAAAGTAAGGCAAAAATTTGAAAACAGAGGACGGACAGACTGATGGACAAACGGACAGACATATAGACACACAGATGGACATAGACGGACGGACAGGCAGAAAGACAGACGGACGGACAGACAAACGGATTCACAGAAGGACGGATGGATGGACGGACGGACAGACAGACGGATTCACAGAAGGACGGACGGATACACAGAGAAACGTACAGTGCGGCGATGGCCCAGTGGTCTGAGCAGAGCAGAGCAGCCTCTCTGTAGATGGAGAAGCCCAGTACACACAACAGGGGGGCTATGACCAGCGGACCGCAGTGTCTCAGAACCACACCACTCAGACCTGTCACACCCAGAACCAGCTGGATCATGCCCACCATCACAGTCATACCCTGGAGCTACATAGGAACACACAGAGAGAGATTAGATATGGTCCAGCATTAGAAATGAACAGAGGGAGAGATTAGATATGGCCCAGCATTAGACTAGAACAGAGGGAGAGATTAGATATGGCCCAGCATTAGACTAGAACAGAAGGAGAGATTAGATATGGTCCAGCATTAGAATAGAACAGAGAGGGAGAGATTAGATATGGCCCAGCATTAGACTAGAACAGAGAGAGAGATTAGATATGGCCCAGCATTAGACTAGAACAGAAGGAGAGATTAGATATGGCCCCAGAAGGAGAGATTAGATATGGCCCAGCATTAGAATGGAACAGAGAGGGAGAGATTAGATATGGCCCAGCATTAGACTAGAACAGAGGGAGAGATTAGATATGGCCCAGCATTAGACTAGAACAGAAGGAGAGATTAGATATGGTCCAGCATTAGACTAGAACAGAGGGAGAGATTAGATATGGCCCAGCATTAGACTAGAACAGAAGGAGAGATTAGATATGGTCCAGCATTAGACTAGAACAGAGGGAGAGATTAGATATGGCCCAGCATTAGACTAGAACAGAGAGGGAGAGATTAGATATGGCCCAGCATTAGACTAGAACAGAGGGGGAGATTAGATATGGCCCAGCATTAGACTGGACCAGAGGAAGAGATTAGATATGGCCCAGCATTAGACTAGAACAGAGGGAGAGATTAGATATGGCCCAGCATTAGAATGGAACAGAGAGGGAGAGATTAGATATGGCCCAGCATTAGAATGGAACAGAGAGGGAGAGATTAGATATGGCCCAGCATTAGACTAGAACAGAAGGAGAGATTAGATATGGCCCAGCATTAGACTAGAACAGAGGGAGAGATTAGATATGGCCCAGCATTAGACTAGAACAGAAGGAGAGATTAGATATGGTCCAGCATTAGACTAGAACAGAGGGAGAGATTAGATATGGCCCAGCATTAGACTAGAACAGAAGGAGAGATTAGATATGGTCCAGCATTAGACTAGAACAGAGGGAGCGATTAGATATGGCCCAGCATTAGAACAGAACAGAAGGAGAGATTAGATATGGCCCAGCATTAGACTAGAACAGAGGGAGGGATTAGATATGGCCCAGCATTAGAATAGAACAGAGAGGGAGAGATTAGATATGGCCCAGCATTAGAATGGACCAGAGGGAGAGATATGGCCCAGCATTAGACTAGAACAGAGAGGGAGAGATTAGATATGGCCCAGCATTAGAATAGAACAGAGAGGGAGAGATTAGATATGGCCCAGCATTAGACTAGAACAGAGGGAGAGATTAGATATGGCCCAGCATTAGACTAGAACAGAGAGGGAGAGATTAGATATGGCCCAGCATTAGAATAGAACAGAGAGGGAGAGATTAGATATGGCCCAGCATTAGAACAGAACAGAAGGAGAGAGATTAGATATGGCCCAGCATTAGACTAGAACAGAGGGAGAGAGATTAGATATGGCCCAGCATTAGACTAGAACAGAAGGAGAGATTAGATATGGCCCAGCATTAGACTAGAACAGAGGGAGAGATTAGATATGGCCCAGCATTAGAACAGAACAGAAGGAGAGATTAGATATGGCCCAGCATTAGACTAGAACAGAGGGAGAGATTAGATATGGCCCAGCATTAGAATAGAACAGAGAGGGAGAGATTAGATATGGCCCAGCATTAGAATGGACCAGAGGGAGAGATATGGCCCAGCATTAGACTAGAACAGAGAGGGAGAGATTAGATATGGCCCAGCATTAGAATAGAACAGAGAGGGAGAGATTAGATATGGCCCAGCATTAGACTAGAACAGAGGGAGAGATTAGATATGGCCCAGCATTAGACTAGAACAGAGAGGGAGAGATTAGATATGGCCCAGCATTAGAATAGAACAGAGAGGGAGAGATTAGATATGGCCCAGCATTAGAACAGAACAGAAGGAGAGATTAGATATGGCCCAGCATTAGACTAGAACAGAGGGAGAGATTAGATATGGCCCAGCATTAGAATAGAACAGAGAGGGAGAGATTAGATATGGCCCAGCATTAGAATAGAACAGAGGGAGAGATTAGATATGGCCCAGCATTAGAATAGAACAGAGGGAGAGAGATTAGATATGGCCCAGCATTAGAATAGAACAGAGAGGGAGAGAGATTAGATATGGCCCAGCATTAGACTAGAACAGAAGGAGAGATTAGATATGGCCCAGCATTAGAATAGAACAGAGGGAGAGATATGGCCCAGCATTAGAATGGAACAGAGGGAGAGATTAAATATGGCCCAGCATTAGAACAGAACAGAGGGAGAGGTTGGTGAAATATTCACTGTACAGTACAGATAGAAACAAAATGGCTGAATTGAAGAAAAATATCAAGAGATGGGGACAGAAAGGGAGATGACATGCTATATGTCACACCATTTACATTTTAGTCATTTAGCAGACGCTCTTATCCAGAGCGACTTACATTGGTGAATGCATACATTTCATTTCATAAAAATTTTTTAATTTATTTTTGTACTGGCCCCCCGTGGGAATCGAACCCACAACCTGACGTTGCAAACACCATGCTCTACAAACTGATCCACAGGGAAGGGCCAGTATGGTTTAATTGCAGTGACAATATGGCTTTATTGCAGTAAATATCGATAAATGGTCTATAAAATCAATACAAATAACCTATGACTGCAGATAAAAGTTTTCTGAACAAGAGTTTATTTCCATAAAACTAAATCCACCAATTTTTCACATTTGGATACCTACATGTACATTTGTGTGTAAAGTATTGCTGCTGGAAGACTTTTAATTAATTGATTTTAGATTTATATGAAAAACGCAAAAAAAAGGGAAAAAAGTATTTGATCCCCTGCTGATTTTGTACGTTTGCCCACTGACAAAGAAATGATCAGTCTATAATTTTAATGGTAGGTTTATTTGAACAGTGAGAGACAGATTAACAACAAAAAAATCCAGAAAAAACGCATGTCAAAAATGTTATAAATTGATTTGCATTTTAATGAGATCCTGGGGCCCACCCTGGGTGCACATATAGTTTTTGCCTGATCAGAACCAAGTAGCAGAAAGACACTGTGCCCTGGCAGAAACAAGTAGCAGGAAACGCTGTGCCCTGGCAGAACCAAGTAGGAGGAAACACTGTGCCCTGGCAGAACCAAGTAGGGTTTAACACTGTGCCCTGGCAGAACCAAGTAGGAGGAAACACTGTGCCCTAGCAGAACCAAGTAGGAAGAAACACTGTGCCCTAGCAGAACCAAGTAGGAAGAAACACTGTGCCCTGGCAGAACCAAGTAGTAGGAAACACTGTTCCCTGGCAGAACCAAGTAGGAGGAAACACTGTGCCCTGGCAGAACCAAGTAGGAGTAAAACGCTGTGCCCTGGCAGAACCAAGTAGGGTTAAACACTGTGCCCTGGCAGAAGCAAGTAGGAGGAAACACTGTGCCCTGGCAGAACCAAGTAGAGTTAAACACTGTGCCCTAGCAGAACCAAGTAGGGTAAACACTGTGCCCTGGCAGAACCAAGTAGGAAGAACACTGTGCCCTGGCAGAACCAAGTAGGAAGAACACTGTGCCCTGGCAGAACCAAGTAGGGTTAAACACTGTGCCCTGGCAGAACCAAGTAGGGTTAAACACTGTGCCCTGGCAGAACCAAGTTGGAGGAAACACTGTGCCCGAACAGAACCAAGTAGGAGAAAACACTGTGCCCTGGCAGAACCAAGTAGGAGGAAACACTGTGCCCTGGCAGAACCAAGTAGAAGGAAACACTGTGTCCTGGCAGAACCAAGTAGGAGGAAACACTGTGCCCTGGCAGGACCAAGTAGGAGGAAACACTGTGCCCGAGCAGAACCAAGTAGGAGGAAAAAAAACTGTGCCCTGGCAGAACCAAGTAGGAGTAAAACACTGGGCCCTGGCAGAACCAAGTAGGACGAAACACTGTGTCCTGGCAGAACCAAGTAGGGTAAAAATACTAAATTACTAAAATGTCAAATGCATGTGCTTTACATACAGATATCAAATTATTGTATTGAATAAACAATTATTACAAAAAAAAGAGAAATATCCATGTCTGAAATATATCATTTGTAAATTTCTTTATAAAAAATGTAGTTATTTGTTCCGTTTGACGGTGTAAAACCTAGTAGGACTACTGATTTCTCTGTGGAGGATATAGAGTATTTTGTCTCTGAAATTAAACCATCAAGTGATAGATTTGAAACAAATACATGCTTGTCGTTTGAACAAACCCATGTCATGATTAGATAGTGAGAGAAAAACACACCAATCTCTCAGAATATCTTTAAACAATAAAAGCTAATTTACCTACATTACTGAAAATGGATATATAGCGTTTTGGAATTAACCTCATCATATGTTAATGTCTATATCAGCCTCACACACACACACACACACACACACACACACACACACACACACACACACACACACCAATACACTTGTAAGACACTCCTCTCCACCATACTGAGCACCATCTAACCCCAACCTTTACCCTAAACCGGGTTCGTATCCTAACCCCAAACCTTTACCCTAAACCGGGTTCGTATCCTAACCCCAAACCTTTACCCTAAACCGGGTTCGTATCCTAACCCAAACCTGCCTCCGACCATAAGGCATTACAGAGGGTAATGCCTACGGCCCAGTACATTACTGAGGCCAAGCTTCCTGCCATCCAGGACCTCTATACCAGGCGGTGTCAGAGGAAGGCCCTACAAATTGTCAAAGACTCCAGCCACCCAAGTCATAGACTGTTCTCTCTGCTAACGCACCGCAAGCGGTACTGGGGCGCCAAGTCTAGGTCCAAGAGGCTTCTAAACAGCTTCTACCCCCACCCACCAAGCCATAAGACTCCTGAACATCTAATCTCTGTTACAGATTTTTACAATCACTTTGGCACTAATTTCAGAACCTTGATGTCATTTTCCTAAACTCTAGACATAAAACTCACAACCGACGAACTAAAATTCGAAACTCGGGACACTTTTTTTCTCAATTTCTTGGAAACAAAACACATAAAGGTCAGATCATTTGTTCATTGAACTAAAATCAGATTCATATTGACATGAATTACCGTGGAACATGAACCAATTGGACTACATTTTCTATGGATGTAGTTTTTCATCATCATTCTTTATATCAGACACCGTTTCTATTGTATCTTGTGTGTTGGCTGATCTAAATTAATGTTCCTATGGTATTTCATGATAAATTGGTTATTTGAACCAATGATTCTGCAAGAGCAACGTTTCTTTAAAGATATGAATGCTCAGTGCAATGTTTTGAACATTGGACGGCCTGTGTTACAAGTGATGGCCGTTTTGAGTTTTGTGTCTAGAGTTTTGAAATTAGTGTCGACGTGATTGTAAAAAACTGTATTTTTCTATGCATAGTCACTTTAATAAATCTACCTACATGTACATATTACCTCAATTACCTTGACTAACCGGTGCCCCCGCACATTGACTCTGTACCGGTACCCCCTGTATATAGCCTCCACATTGACTCTGTACCGGTACCCCCTGTATATAGTCTCCACATTGACTCTGTACCGTAACACCCTGTATATAGTCTCCACATTGACTCTGTACCGTAACACCCTGTACATAGTCTCCACATTGACTCTGTACCAGTACCCCCTGTATATAGCCTCCACATTGACTCTGTACCGGTACCCCCTGTATATAGCCTCCACATTGACTCTGTACCGTAACACCCTGTATATAGCCTCCACATTGACTCTGTACCAGTACCCCCTGTATATAACCTCCACATTGACTCTGTACCGGTACCCCCTGTATATAGCCTCCACATTGACTCTGTACCGGTACCCCCTGTATATAGCCTCCACATTGACTCTGTACCGGTACCCCTTGTATATAGTCTCCACATTGACTCTGTACCAGTACCCCCTGTAAATAGCCTCCACATTGACTCTGTACCGGTACCCCCTGTATATAGCCTCCACATTGACTCTGTACCGGTACCCCCTGTATATAGCCTCCACATTGACTCTGTACCGGTACCCCCTGTATATAGCCTCCACATTGACTCTGTACCGGTACCCCCTGTATATAGCCTCCACATTGACTCTGTACCGTAACACCCTGTAAATAGCCTCCACATTGACTCTGTACCGTAATACCCTGTATATAGCCTCCACATTGACTCTGTACTGGTACCCCCTGTATATAGCCTCCACATTGACTCTGTACCGGTACCCCCTGTATATAGTCTCCACATTGACTCTGTACCGGTACCCCCCTGTATATAGCCTCCACATTGACTCTGTACCGTAATACCCTGTATATAGCCTCCACATTGACTCTGTACCGGTACCCCCTGTATATAGCCTCCACATTGACTCTGTACCGGTACCCCCTGTATATAGCCTCCACATTGACTCTGTACCGGTACCCCCTGTAAATAGCCTCCACATTGACTCTGTACCGGTACCCCCCTGTATATAGCCTCCACATTGACTCTGTACCGGTAACACCCTGTATATAGCCTCCACATTGACTCTGTACCGGTACCCCCCTGTATGTAGCCTCCACATTGACTCTGTACCGGTACCCCCTGTATATAGCCTCCACATTGACTCTGTACCGGTACCCCCTGTATATAGCCTCCACATTGACTCTGTACCGGTACCCCCTGTATATAGCCTCCACATTGACTCTGTACCAGTACCCCCTGTATATAGCCTCCACATTGACTCTGTACCGTAACCCCCTGTATATAGCCTCCACATTGACTCTGTACCAGTACCCCCTGTATATAGCCTCCACATTGTCTCTGTACTGGTACCCCCTGTATATAGCCTCCACATTGTCTCTGTACTGGTACCCCCTGTATATAGCCTCCACATTGACTCTGTACCGGTACCCCCTGTATATAGCCCCCACATTGACTCTGTACTGGTACCCCCTGTATATAGCCTCCACATTGACTCTGTACTGTAACACCCTGTATATAGCCTCCACATTGACTCTGTACCGTAACCCCCTGTATATAGCCTCCACATTGACTCTGTACCAGTACCCCCTGTATATAGCCTCCACATTGTCTCTGTACTGGTACCCCCTGTATATAGCCTCCACATTGTCTCTGTACTGGTACCCCCTGTATATAGCCTCCACATTGACTCTGTACCGGTACCCCCTGTATATAGCCCCCACATTGACTCTGTACTGGTACCCCCTGTATATAGCCTCCACATTGACTCTGTACTGTAACACCCTGTATATAGCCTCCACATTGACTCTGTACCGTAATACCCTGTAAATAGCCTCCACATTGACTCTGTACCGGTACCCCCCTGTATATAACCTCCACATTGACTCTGTACCGGTACCCCCTGTATATAGCCTCCACATTGACTCTGTACTGGTACCCCCTGTATATAACCTCCACATTGACTCTGTACCGTAATACCCTGTATATAGCCTCCACATTGACTCTGTACCGTAATACCCTGTATATAGCCTCCACATTGACTCTGTACCGGTATCCCCTGTATATAGCCTCCACATTGACTCTGTACCGTAATACCCTGTATATAGCCTCCACATTGACTCTGTACCGTAATACCCTGTATATAGCCTCACTACTGTTATTTTACTGTTGCTCTTTAATTATTCGTTACTGTTATTTTCTATTTTTTACTTAACACTTTTTTTTCTTAACTTCTTAAAGCTTGTTGGTTAAGGGGCTTGTAAGTAAAGCATTTCACTGTAAGGTCTACTACACCTGTTGTATTCAGCATTTCACTGTGAGGTCTACTACACCTGTTGTATTCAGCATTTCACTGTGAGGTCTACTACACCTGTTGTATTCAGCATTTCACTGTGAGGTCTACTACACCTGTTGTATTCAGCATTTCACTGTGAGGTCTACTACACCTGTTGTATTCAGCATTTCACTGTGAGGTCTACACCTGTTGTATTCAGCATTTCACTGTGAGGTCTACTACACCTGTTGTATTCAGCATTTCACTGTGAGGTCTACTACACCTGTTGTATTCAGCATTTCACTGTAAGGTCTACTGCACCTGTTGTATTCAGTATTTCACTGTGAGGTCTACTACACCTGTTGTATTCAGCATTTCACTGTAAGGTCTACTACACCTGTTGTATTCAGCATTTCACTGTAAGGTCTACTACACCTGTTGTATTCAGCATTTCACTGTAAGGTCTACTACACCTGTTGTATTCAGCATTTCACTGTGAGGTCTACTACACCTGTTGTATTCAGCATTTCACTGTGAGGTCTACTACACCTGTTGTATTCAGCATTTCACTGTAAGGTCTACTACACCTGTTGTATTCAGCATTTCACTGTAAGGTCTACTACACCTGTTGTATTCAGCATTTCACTGTAAGGTCTACTACACCTGTTGTATTCAGCATTTCACTGTAAGGTCTACTACACCTGTTGTATTCAGCATTTCACTGTGAGGTCTACTACACCTGTTGTATTCAGCATTTCACTGTGAGGTCTACTACACCTGTTGTATTCAGCATTTCACTGTGAGGTCTACTACACCTGTTGTATTCAGCATTTCACTGTAAGGTCTACTACACCTGTTGTATTCAGCATTTCACTGTGAGGTCTACTACACCTGTTGTATTCAGCATTTCACTGTAAGGTCTACTACACCTGTTGTATTCAGCATTTCACTGTAAGGTCTACTACACCTGTTGTATTCAGCATTTCACTGTCAGGTCTACTACACCTGTTGTATTCAGCATTTCACTGTGAGGTCTACTACACCTGTTGTATTCAGCATTTCACTGTGAGGTCTACTACACCTGTTGTATTCGACGCATGTGACAAATACAATTTGATTTGATTTACTATTTTAGTAGTAAAGTCTCTTGATAAAGGTAATGAAAAATGATTTTAATCTAAACATAACTCCTGAATGTTGCCGTAACAAAGGAAGTGGTAATGAGATAGAGGAAGTGGTCTGGTCTGTGGGTTCAGCACCACGGACAGCAACACTACAGCCGGAGTACAGTACCTCTCTGACTGGGTTGGCTCTGGGTAGGATATCCTCCTCGCTCTCCTCACAGTGCCCTCTGCAGGCTGGTTCAGTAACTGCAGGAGAGCAATAGCAGTAAGTACCATTTAACCACAACAAGATACAAACAACGAGATACAAAGGCCATGTTCACACTCGTGTTGTACAACTGATACACAACGCATTTCACACAACGGTTGTGATATTTTTTCGATGAGTTTGTCAGCCAAAACACAATGTTGTGTCAAAAGGAGTTTTACATCAGTTGTACAACCTGAGTGTGAACTTGGTTTGAGGTAAATGGTAGGTTGTCAGATTGATGTAGTTAACTCACCAATCTGAGCAGTGAGGACTATAGCGGGGATAAGGATTTCCAGAGATGGAGTCTGGACCAGAGGCAGGCTGAGGATGAGACGGTTCTGATTTGTATTCATGTCTGTCAAATGTGTTTAATGCTTGGTTTGATCATCATAGACAGGCCTTCCCTGTGGCTCAGTTGGTAGAGCATGGTGTGTGCAACGCCAGGGTTGTGGGTTTGATTCCCATGGGGGGCCAGTACAAAAAAAATTAATTTATGAAATGTATGCATTCAATACTGTAAGTCACTCTGGATAAGAGCGTCTGCTAAATTACTAAAAATGTTTTTTTTAAATGTAAAGGTGTGAGTGAGTGAGTGAGTGAGTGAGTGAGTGAGTGAGTGAGTGAGAGAGTCGAGACATAATGTATAAACATTTTAAAGAAGGGCAAACTAACTAATTGATTGATTGTGATTATTCCTCACCATGTCCCCAGACAGCTCTGTATCAGAGTGGAGAGACCAGAGTAGAACAACATGGAGGACAGTAACCTCTCTCTCTCTCCATCCTGTAACAGTAGATGTTGCTGCAACACACCCAGGACCAGAATCAGCAGAGAGCACTGCACAAACACCTGCTGTAGAGAGAGAGAGAGATTCACCAGAACTGCAGTATGAAACTGGTACCAACAGCAAGCCAGTGGTAGGTAGGTACCAACAGCAAGCCAGTGGTAGGTAGGTACCAACAACAAGCCAGTGGTAGGTAGGTACCAACAGCAAGCCAGTGGTAGGTAGGTACCAACAGCAAGCCAGTGGTAGGTAGGTACCAACATCAAGCCAGTGGTAGGTAGGTACCAACAGCAAGCCAGTGGTAGGTAGGTACCAACAGCAAGCCAGTGGTAGGTAGGTACCAACAGCAAGCCAGTGGTAGGTAGGTACCAACAGCAAGCCAGTGGTAGGTAGGTACCAACAACAAGCCAGCGGTAGGTAGGTACCAACAGCAAGCCAGCGGTAGGTAGGTACCAACAGCAAGCCAGTGGTAGGTACCAACAGCAAGCCAGTGGTGGGTAGGTACCAACAGCAAGCCAGTGGTAGGTAGGTACCAACAGCAAGCCAGTGGTAGGTAGGTACCAACAACAAGCCAGTGGTAGGTAGGTACCAACAACAAGCCAGTGGTAGGTAGGTACCAACAACAAGCCAGTGGCAGGTAGGCTACAACTGACATTTAAACAACAACCTGCATGTTTCTCCATACCACTTTATGTTGAACTGTTTCAAGAGTAAGTACACATCTAATATACAGTGAGGGAAAAAAGTATTTGATCCCCTGCTGATTTTGTACGTTTGCCCACTGACAAAGAAATGATCAGTCTATAATTTTAATGGTAGTTTTATTTGAACAGTGAGAGACAGAATAAAAACAAAAAAATCCAGAAAAACGCATGTCAAAAATGTTATAAATTGATTTGCATTTTAATGAGGGAAATAAGTATTTGACCCCCTCTCAATCAGAAAGATTTCTGGCTCCCAGGTGTCTTTTATACAGGTAACGAGCTGAGATTAGGAGCACACTCTTAAAGGGAGTGCTCCTAATCTCAGCTTGTTACCTGTATAAAAGACACCTGTGCACAGAAGCAATCAATCAATCAGATTCCAAACTCTCCACCATGCCCAAAACCAAAGAGCTCTCCAAGGATGTCAGGGACAAGATTGTAGACCTACACAAGGCTGGAATGGGCTACAAGACCATGGCCAAGCAGCTTGTTGAGAAGGTGACAACAGTTGGTGCGATTATTCGCAAATGGAAGAAACACAAAAGAACTGTCAATCTCCCTCGGCCTCGGGCTCCATGTAAGATCTCACCTCGTGGAGTTGCAATGATCATGAGAACGGTGAGGAATCAGCCCAGAACAACACGGGAGGATCTTGCCAATGACCTCAAGGCAACTGGGACCATAGTCACCAAGAAAACAATTGGTAACACACTACGCCGTGAAGGACTGAAATCCTGCAGCGCCCGCAAGGTCCCCCTGGTCAAGAAAACACATATACATGCCCGTCTGAAGTTTGCCAATGAACATCTGAATGATTCAGAGGACAACTGGGTGAAAGTGCTGTGGTCAGATGAGACCAAAATGGAGCTCTTTGGCATCAACTCAACTCACTGTGTTTGGAGGAGGAGGAATGCTGCCTATGACCCCAAGAACACCATCCCCACCGTCAAACATGGAGGTGGAAACATTATGCTTTGGGGGTGTTTTTCTGCTAAGGGGACAGGATAACTTCACCGCATCAAAGGGACGATGGACGGGGCCATGTACCGTCAAATCTTGGGTGAGAACCTCCTTCTCTCAGCCAGGGCATTGAAAATGGGTCGTGGATGGGTATTCCAGCATGACAATGACCCAAAACACACGGCCAAGGCGACAAAAGAGTGGCTCAAGAAGAAGCAAATTAAGGTCCTGGAGTGGCCTAGCCAGTCTCCAGACCTTAATACCATAGAAAATCTGTGGAGGGAGCTGAAGGTTCGAGTTGCCAAACGTCAGCCTCGAAACCTTAATGACTTGGAGAAGATCTGCAAAGAGGAGTGGGACAAAATCCCTCCTGAGATGTGTGCAAACCTGGTGGCCAACTACAAGAAACATCTGACCTCTGTGATTGCCAACAAGGGTTTTGCCACCAAGTACCAAGTCATGTTTTGCAGAGGGGTCAAATACTTATTTCCCTCATTAAAATGCAAATCAATTTATAACATTTTTGACATGCGTTTATCTGGATTTTTTGGTTGTTATTCTGTCTCTCACTGTTCAAATTAACCTACCATTCAAATTATAGACTGATCATTTCTTTGTCAGTGGGCAAACGTACAAAATCAGCAGGGGATCAAATACTTTTTTCCCTCACTGTATATATATACTATAATATATGCCATAATGCAGACATTTTTATCCAAAGCAACTTACAGTCATGCGTAAATATATTCAATTTAACTACAACAATGACTTTGTCACTTAGCTGAGTGACCAAGGGGCTTACCTGTACCGCCAACAGCAGGTTTAGAAAGCAGGGTGGATGTTGGTTCACACTTGAGATATCTGTCCTGCTGGTGCTTCTGGTTTCGTCAGGAAGCTCCGGGTCAAAACGTTGACCTGCATCCATTATCATACACTGCTGTTTTCTTCTCGTCTAAACTCCTTACATGAATACAGATTTCCTTCTCTCTCTCTCTCTCTCTCACTCGCTTTTCTTCTCACTCCTCTCTCTCTCCTCTCCCTCTCTCTCACTCGCTTTTCTTCTCACTCCTCTCTCTCTCTCTCCTCTCTCTCTCTCTCCTTCTCTCTTGCTCTCGGTCTTCAACTCATCCGCTGCAAACCCCTATACAACAACAACAGCGGATCAGCTGATTGTGTCGCCATTCTGTCCCCTCTCTTCTGTCCTAGGTGAACTTTGACCCAGGACAGTTCAAGTCAGTAGTTTGTCATTACTTGTATCTCTTTCTTTTAATCATTATCTTCACACACACACACACACACACACACACACACACACACACACACACACACACACACACACACACACACACACACACACACACACACACACACACACACACACACACACACACACACACACCAAAACAATGAGTGGGTGAGCTAAAATGCCTACTGGATTGATTTTAAAGTCCTGACTATCATCACTATGAGATTATATAATCTCGGCAACCCAGAACTAAATCTTGAGCCAAATTGTCACACTGACAAAGTTAAGTCTGTCGCAAAAAAGACTACAGGTTATAAAAACATACATACTGTAAAGTTGTGTTGAGAGAAAACACATACTGTAAAGTTGTGTTGAGAGAAAACTTTACTTTGACGATGATAATAGGGGACACAAGGACAGGAAGAAGTATGAACCACAGAGTAAAGTAAAATAGAGACCCAAATTGAGCGTCTAAATTCCATTTTATTAGCATTGGTCAATTAGGAACAAGAAAAAACTGTATTATTCCCCCATAGCTTGAGGAGGAACAAGGTCTTTATCACCCTAATGAGTTCAACATAGAGGATTTCTACTATAATACTCGCATGGATTTATTTTGCCATGCTCCTTAACAAATTTACACACGTAACACAGATATGAATATTTTTATATAACAATAAATGTCTCTTTGTTGTCACAGTTCGGTAAATTAGACATATATACTATACAAGACAAATGCACAATAATAATAAATATGACTGCTTAGGAGAGGTCTCTCCCGAGTCCCTAACCAATCAGAATGGCTCCTGTAAAACTGTCTTATCCAATCACCACACAGGAGAATGTGACAGCTATAACAATAGGCCATTAATAAAGTGGGAGGGACTTCTGAAGAGGGACACAAAAACACTCTGTATGAAGAGGACACACACACACACTGGTGGATGCAAGCAAGCACTCACACACACACACACTCACTCACTCACTCACACACACACTCACACACACTCACACACACACACTCACACACACTCACACACACACACTCACACACACACACACACACTCTCACACACACACACACTCACACACACTCACACACACACTCTCACACACACTCATACACACACTCACACACACTCACACACACACACACACACACATACACACACACACACACACACACACACACACACACACACACACACACACACACACACACACACACACACACACACACTCACACACACACACACACACAAAGTTACAGCATCATTTCAACAGGTCAGATGAAAATCTCTCTGGTATATCAGGTCAATGGAAAACCAGAAGTCAGAAGTCTCACTGCACTGGGGCATGACATGGGGATACAACAATAGCTATATTTCCATTTCAATATCTTCCAAGATCATTGCTTTAACGCCATACAAAAAATACAAAATTAAGAATAAAGTTGTGTTCTGAACCAGAAGCCAAAAGTCACACTTTCAAAACACTTCCTGTAAATAAACAGCATATCTCTCAGTATACAGACGCTTGGATTTATATGATCACGCCTTCAGGAACCATATCTAGTGTCCTTACACAGATCGTCTGCTCTTCCTTAAATATCTTAAGGTAGGATGCAGGAAATGTAGAGTTAAGTTAGTAACGTTCGGTTCAAGAGGACTATTACATATATAGTATAGAACAGGGATGAGGGTTAGTTAGTCTATTCAAGCCGGATCATCACAACACCTGGCAACCCGGGAATCATCATACGAAACCTGGCAACCTTGACACAAACACACTTTAGTGGGTGAGGGGGGTTTGGGAGAAACCCAATGAGTCACATCAAAAAGGTCTAGAAGCGCTTAGGGCTGGAAGCATGGTAGCATGGTCTAGTGGTTCTTAGGGCTGGTATCATGGTAACATGGTCTAGGAGCTCTTAGGGCTGGTATCATGGTCTAGGAGCTCTTAGGGCTGGTATCATGGTAGCATGGTAGCATGGTCTAGGGGCTCTTAGGGCTGGTATCATGGTAACATGGTCTAGGGGCTCTTAGGGCTGGTATCATGGTAGCATGGTCTAGGGGCTCTTAGGGCTGGTATCATGGTAGCATGGTCTAGGAGCTCTTAGGGCTGGTATCATGGTAGCATGGTCTAGGGGCTCTAAGGGCTGGTATCATGGTAGCATGGTCTAGGGGCTCTTAGGGCTGGTAACATGGTAGCATGGTCTAGGGGCTCTTAGGGCTGGTATCATGGTAGCATGGTCTAGGGGCTCTAAGGCCTGGTAACATGATAGCATGGTCTAGGGGCTCTTAGGGCTGGTAACATGGTAGCATGGTCTAGGGGCTCTTAGGGCTGGTATCATGGTAGCATGGTCTAGGGGCTCTAAGGCCTGGTAACATGATAGCATGGTCTAGGGGCTCTTAGGGCTGGTATCATGGTAGCATGGTAGCATGGTCTAGGGGCTCTTAGGGCTGGTATCATGGTAGCATGGTCTAGGGGCTCTTAGGGCTGGTATCATGGTATCATGGTAGCATGGTCTAGGGGCTCTAAGGGCTGGTAACATGGTAGTATGGTCTAGGGGCTCTTAGGGCTGGTATCATGGTAGCATGGTAGCATGGTCTAGGGGCTCTTAGGGCTGGGATCATGGTAGCATGGTAACATGGTATCATGGTATCATGGTCTGGGGGCTCTTAGGGCTGGTATCATGGTATCATGGTAGCATGGTCTAGGGGCTCTTAGGGCTGGTATCATGGTAGCATGGTCTAGGGGCTCTTAGGGCTGGTAACATGGTAGCATGGTCTAGGGGCTCTTAGGGCTGGTATCATGGTAGCATGGTCTAGGGGCTCTTAGGGCTGGTATCATGGTAGCATGGTCTAGGGGCTCTTAGGACTGGTATCATGGTAGCATGGTCTAGGGGCTCTTAGGGCTGGTAACATGGTAGCATGGTCTAGGAGCTCTTAGGGCTGGTATCATGGTAGCATGGTCTAGGAGCTCTTAGGGCTGGTAGCATGGTAGCATGATCTAGGGGTTCTTAGGGCTGGTATCATGGTAGCATGGTCTAGGGGCTCTTAGGGCTGGTATCATGGTAGCATGGACTAGGAGCTCTTAGGGCTGGTATCATGGTAGCATGGTCTAGGGGCTCTTAGGGCTGGTAACATGGTAGCATGGTCTAGGAGCTCTTAGGGCTGGTATCATGGTAGCATGGTCTAGGGGCTCTTAGGGCTGGTAGCATGGTATCATGGTAGCATGGTCTAGGAGCTCTTAGGGCTGGTAACATGGTAGCATGGTCTTGGAGCTCTTAGGGCTGGTATCATGGTAGCAAGGTAACATGGTCTAGGGGCTCTTAGGGCTGGTATCATGGTAGCATGGTCTAGGGGCTCTTAGGGCTGGTATCATGGTAACATGGTAGCATGGTCTAGGGGCTCTTAGGGCTGGTAACATGGTAGCATGGTCTAGGGGCTCTTAAGGCTGGTATCATGGTAACATGGTAGCATGGTCTAGGGGCTCTTAGGGCTGGTATCATGGTAGCATGGTAACATGGTCTAGGGGCTCTTAGGGCTGGTATCATGGTAACATGGTAGCATGGTCTAGGAGCTCTTAGGGCTGGTAACATGGTAGCATGGTAGCATGGTCTAGGGGCTCTTAGGGCTGGTATCATGGTAGCATTGTCTAGGGGCTCTTAGGGCTGGTAACATGGTAGCATGGTCTAGGGGCTCTTAGGGCTGGTAACATGGTAGCATGGTCTAGGGGCTCTTAGGGCTGGTATCATGGTAGTATGGTAACATGGTCTAGGGGCTCTTAGGGCTGGTATCATGGTAGCATGGTCTAGGGGCTCTTAGGGCTGGTATCATGGTAGCATGGTCTAGGGGCTCTTAGGGCTGGTAACATGGTAGCATGGTCTAGGGGCTCTTAGGGCTGGTAACATGGTAGCATGGTATAGGAGCTCTTAGGGCTGGTAACATGGTAGCATGGTCTAGGGGCTCTTAGGGCTGGTAACATGGTAGAATGGTCTAGGAGCTCTTAGGGCTGGTAACATGGTAGCATGGTCTAGGGGCTCTTAGGGCTGGTATCATGGTATCATGGTCTAGGGGCTCTTAGGGCTGGTAACATGGTAGCATGGTCTAGGGGCTCTTAGGGCTGGTAACATGGTAGCATGGTCTAGGGGCTCTTAGGGCTGGTATCATGGTATCATGGTAGCATGGTCTAGGGGCTCTTAGGGCTGGTATCATGGTAGCATGGTCTAGGGGCTCTTAGGGCTGGTATCATGGTAACATGGTAGCATGGTCTAGGAGCTCTTAGGGCTGGTATCATAGTAGCATGGTAGCATGGTCTAGGGGCTCTTAGGGCTGGTATCATGGTAGCATGGTCTAGGGGCTCTTAGGGCTGGTATCATGGTAACATGGTAGCATGGTCTAGGAGCTCTTAGGGCTGGTATCATGGTAGCATGGTAGCATGGTAGCATGGTCTAGGGGCTCTTAGGGCTGGTATCATGGTAGCATGGTCTAGGAGCTCTTAGGGCCGGTATCATGGTAACATGGTCTAGGGGCTCTTAGGGCTGGGATCATGGTAGCATGGTAACATGGTCTGGGGCCTCTTAGGGCTGGTATCATGGTAGCATGGTAACATGGTCTGGGGGCTCTTAGGGCTGGTATCATGGTATCATGGTAGCATGGTCTAGGGGCTCTTAGGGCTGGTATCATGGTAGCATGGTCTAGGGGCTCTTAGGGCTGGTAACATGGTAGCATGGTCTAGGGGCTCTTAGGGCTGGTATCATGGTAGCATGGTCTAGGGGCTCTTAGGGCTGGTATCATGGTAGCATGGTCTAGGGGCTCTTAGGGCTGGTATCATGGTAGCATGGTCTAGGGGCTCTTAGGGCTGGTAACATGGTAGCATGGTCTAGGAGCTCTTAGGGCCGGTATCATGGTAACATGGTCTAGGGGCTCTTAGGGCTGGTATCATGGTAACATGGTAGCATGGTCTAGGAGCTCTTAGGGCCGGTATCATGGTAACATGGTAGCATGGTCTAGGGGCTCTTAGGGCTGGTATCATGGTAGCATGGTCTAGGGGCTCTTAGGGCTGGTAACATGGTAGCATGGTAGCATGGTCTAGGGGCTCTTAGGGCTGGTAACATGGTAGCATGGTAACATGGTCTAGGGGCTCTTAGGGCTGGTAACATGGTAGCATGGTAGCATGGTCTAGGGGCCCTTAGGGCTGGTATCATGGTAGCATGGTAACATGGTCTAAGGGCTCTTAGGGCTGGTAACATGGTAGCATGGTCTAGGAGCTCTTTAAACATAGAATTTAAGGAAAATACATTTGTAGATCAGTTTAAAGGTTTATATGAAATGAAGGCAAGTTGTTTGGCATCAGACCGCAAGATGCTTCAGAGGGTAATACGTACGGGCCAGTACAGCACCGGGACCACGTTTCCTGCCATCCAGGACCTCTATACCAGGCGGTGTAAGAGGAAGGCCCTAAAACTTGTCAAAGACTCAAGCCCCCTAAGTCATAGACTGTTCTTTCTGCTACCGTACGGCAAGCGGTACCGATGCACCAAGTCTGGAACCAACAAGACCCTGAACAGCTTCTAGCCTCCAAGACATAAGACTGCTGAATAGTTAGTTCAATAGTTAACCAAATAGCTACCTGGACTTTCTGCATTGACACTTTCTGCACTCTGTTGACTCATCAGATACAGACTACTGTTACAGTTTATTATTTATCCTGTTGCCTAGTTACTTTATCCCTACCTATATGTACATATCTACCTCAATTACCTCATAGCCCTGCACATTTCCTCTGTACTGGAACTCCGTATATATACAGCCAATTTATTTTAACTCATTGTGCATATATTTATTCCTCATGTTATAATTTCTCTACTATTTCTCTATTTTCCTTCTCTCTGCAAGGGGCCTGTAAATAAACATTTCACTGTTAGTCTACACCGTTTCTTTAAGAAGCACTTGACAAATATAATATTATAATAATTATCGTATGTAGTAATAGTAGTCTGACCCTATAGTATGATATGATGTAATCTGACCCTACAGTGTGATCCATGCTAGAAACGGTTACAGAACAGACAGCTGATTATGCAGTGCTGTTTCTCATGCCAATGCCTACAGTATCACTCCTGTACAATCCCAGAGGTTAGGAAAGGAGGAGGGAGGATGGCACGGGCAGAGAGACAGAGGGAAGAGAGGGGGAAGAGAGAGACAGAGGGAAGGGAGAGAGGGAAGAGAGAGAGAGAGAAAGAGAGAGGGCAGAGAGACAGAGGGAAGAGAGAGAGGGAAGAGAGAGAGATGGAAAAGGCAGGGAAAGGAGAGGGAAGAGAGAGGGAAAGGGAGAGAGGGCAGAGAGAGGGAAGTGAGAGAGGGAAGAGAGAGAGAGGGAGAGAGAGGGAAGAGAGAGAGGGAAGAGAGAGAGAGGGAAAGAGAGAGAGGAGAGAGAGAGAGAGAGAGAGAGAGAGAGAGAGAGAGAGAGAGAGAGGGAGAGAGAGAGAGGGAAGAGAGAGAGGAGAGGAAGAGAGAGAGAGGGAAGAGAGAGAGAGAGGGAAGAGAGAGAGACAGGAGAGAGAGAGAGGGAAGAGAGAGGGAAGAGAGAGAGGGAAGAGAGAGAGAGGGAAGAGAGAGAGAGGGAAGAGAGAGAGAGAGAGAGAGAGAGAGAGAGAGAGAGAGAGGGAAGAGAGAGAGAGGGAAGAGAGAGAGAGAGGGAAGAGAGAGAGGTCAGAGAAGAGAGGATCTTGTGGAAGAGAGAGTGGTCAAAGTGAGAGAGGAAGTGTCTCCTCTCTCACAGCCTGGAGGTAAAGTTCTCAGGGAAGACCCCTTTGAGAGCACTCTGTTTATTCTGGATCCAGTCTCCCTCCTTCATTCCCATCAGCCAGCCCTCATCCTGCAACACACACACACACAACAGTGTGGATATACAGGTAACTGCTAAAGTAAAGGAAACACCAACATAAAGCATCTTATGAGGGCATTGGGCCACCACAAGCCATCAGAACAGCTTCAATGTTGTACCTTTATTAAACTAGGCAAGTCAGTTAAGAACAAATTATTATTTTCAATGACAGCCTAGGAACAGTGGGTTAACTGCCTTGTTCAGGGGCAGAACAACAGATTATTACCTTGTCAGCTCATGGATTCAATCTGGCAACCTTTCAGTTACTAGTCCAACGCTCTAACCACTAGGCTACCTGCCACCCCATTATAGATTCTTTAAGTGTCTGGAACTCTATTGGAGGGATGTGACTTCATTCTTCCACGAGAAATTCCATAATTTGGTGTTTTGTTGATGGTGGTGGAAAAAGGCTGTCTCAGGCACAGCTCTACAATCTCCAATAAGTGTTCAATTGAGTTGAGATCTGGTGACTGAGACTGAGACTACCATGGTATAATGTTTACATGCACTGAGTGTACAAAACATTAGGAACACCTTCCTAACATTGAGTAGCACCTAGGGCTGTAGTTGTTCTACAAAAGCCTCGAATTTCACGGTGGCATCCCCTTTGTGGCCATAATTCCCCCTAAAAAATACATGCCTTTTGCGGGCCCTGAGTGCTGCGTTGTGCCCTTCTCCCCGAGTGTGCTGCAGCAATCCAAAGCGTTTCTCACTCTCACGTGATCGGGTCTTTCTCACAGGCTACAAGTGAAGACAGACACATCGGTGGACGCAACTGCGAGCGTCCTTATCCAATTCCAAGGCTGCATATTGAAGATATTGGAAGAACTTTCCACATTTACTTTTTGTCAACCAATAAGATGAGTAGTCCTAACGAACAGCAAAATCACTAGCCTATGTCAACCTACTATCCCCCGTAGTATAAAAGTTAACCAATTCTATTCTGTGCGAGAAATAAATATTCCAAACACAGTCTGGGACAGTTGTAGGATGCGATAGATCCCAAATTAATACAACCACTAGCATAAAAAATAAAAAAAATTCTACAGAATGTAGCTGACGCAACAGATCAGAACATTTAGCTTAAAATGTTGATAAACTATTAGGCTATTTCTTCACATTATAAGCGCAGCAATGCGCACATGGTGGTAGGATATAAGCGTAACTGTTCCATTAGCGGGAAAACACCCAAAAGTCAAAAGTGACCGAAAATGTAATTATGCATCTAATGATTTTATTATAAAGGTGCATTTTTATGGTGAACATTATTTTCCCCGAACTTGAAACTCACACGCTGCTTATATATGTAGTTAGGCTCTACACCCCTTGTAAAGTGGATTAATGTGCTTAATTTTAAGAAGTGATTTGGCCACTTTAGTTGTGATAACAAACCTTATCAAAACATATAGGCCTATAGGCTAGGCTCAATGAGGTGCGCGACTATGATTCGAATAAGTCGCAAAAAATAAAAGGCATTGTTTCTAATGCTGGGCATCATTCACAAGTGATTATATATAATTCACAAGTGATAGTCTAATATTTTCACACATCACACTATTCTTGATTTAATCTTGTCTTAATAACATATACTAAATAATATATGTGTGACATTTGTTTTGATTTAAAATGGACCATTATCATGCACCTGTCTCGAAACAGGGGCAGTGGAAAAAAAATAATGTCATCTATGCACAACTTGTTTGGGATAGGGGGCAGTATTTTCACGTTCGGATGAAAAGCGTGCCCAGAGTAAACTGCCTGCTACTCGGGCCCAGAGTCAAATATTTGCATATTATTAGATTTGGATAGAAAACACTCTGAAGTTTCTAAAACTGTTTGAATGATGTCTGTGAGTATAACAGAACTCATATGGCAGGCAAAAACCTGAGAAAAATCCAACCAGGAAGTGGGAAATCTGAGGTTTGTAGTTTTTCAAGTGATTGCCTATCCAAACTACAGTGTCTGTGGGGTCATTTTGCACTTCCTAAGGCTTCCACTAGATGTCAACAGTCTTTAGAACCTTGTTTCATGCTTCTACTCTTACTGGGGAGAGAATAAGAGCTGACTCAACAAGTGGACTGCCTGAGACCACTGAGTTGTTTACTGCGCGGTCACGCATGCGCACCCACGCAGGCGCGCCGTTCCTTATTTTTCCTCTGTAATGCATATGCTAATGTCCGGTTGGAATATTATCGAATATTTATGATAAAAAGACCCTAAGAATTGATTGTAAACATTGTTTGACATGTTTCTACGAACGGTAATGGAACTTTTGACTTTTCGTCTCGGGTTTTGCGCTCACGCATTTTGACTTTGGATAGTGACCTGAACGCACAAACAAAAGGAGGAATTTGGACAAGTTTATCGAACAAAACGAACATTTCTTGTGGAAGTGGGAGTCCTGGGAGTGCATTCCGACGAAGATGAGCAAAGGTAAGTGAAGATTTATAATACTATTTCTCAGTTTTGTTGACTCCAGAACTTGGCGGGTAACTGTATAGCTTGCTTTGATGGCTGAGCTCTGTACTCAGAATATTGAACAATGTGCTTTCTCCGTAAAGTTATTTTGAAATCTGACACAGCGGTTGCATTAAGGAGAAGTGTATCTATAATTCTTTCACTAACTGTTGTAAATTTTATCAACGTTTATGATGAGTATTTTTGTAAATTGATGTGCTCATTCACCGCCAGTTTTGGAGGCAATACATTTTCTGAACATCACGCACCAATGTAAAATGGGGTTTTTGAATATAAATATGAACTTTATCGAACAAAACATACATGTATTGTGTAACATTGAGTCCTGGGAGTGTCATCTGATGAAGATCGTCAAAGGTTAGTGATTCATTTTAGCTGTATTTCTGGTTTTGTGATGCCTCTCCTTGCTTGGAAAATGGCTGTGTGGTTTTTCTTGTCAAGGTGATGTCCTAACATAATCTAATGTTATGCTTTCGCCGTAAAGCCTTTTTGAAATCGGACAATGTGGTTGGATTAACGAGAAATGTATGGTTCTAACGCCTCGATGCAGTGGTTCTAACACCACGATGCTGGGGTTCTGACGCCTCGATGCAGTGGTTCTAACACCTCGATGCTGGGGTTCTAACGCCTCAACGCTGGGGTTCTAACACCTCAACGCTGGGGTTCTAACACCTCGACGCTGGGGTTCTAACACCTCGACGCTGGGGTTCTAACACCTCAACGCTGGGGTTCTAACACCTCAACGCTGGGGTTCTAACGCCTCGACGCTGGGGTTCTAACGCCTCGACGCTGGGGTTCTAACACCTCAACGCTGGGGTTCTAACACCTCAACGCTGGGGTTCTAACACCTCGACGCTGGGGTTCTAACGCCTCGACGCTGGGGTTCTAACACCTCGACGCTGGGGTTCTAACGCCTCGACGCTGGGGTTCTAACACCTCGACGCTGGGGTTCTAACACCTCGACGCTGGGGTTCTAACACCTCGACGCTGGGGTTCTAACACCTCAACGCTGGGGTTCTAACACCTTGATTGCTGGGGTTCTAACACCTTGATTGCTGGGGTTCTAACACCTCGACGCTGGGGGTCTAACACCTCGACGCTGGGGTTCTAACACCTCGACGCTGGGGTTCTAACACCTCAACGCTGGGGTTCTAACACCTCGACGCTGGGGTTCTAACGCCTCGATGAAGTGGTTCTAACACCTCGATGCTGGGGTTCTAACGCCTCGATGCAGTGGTTCTAACACCTCGATGCTGGGGTTCTAACGCCTCGATGCTGGGGTTCTAACACCTCAACGCTGGGGTTCTAACACCTCAACGCTGGGGTTCTAACACCTCAACGCTGGGGTTCTAACACCTCAACGCTGGGGTTCTAACACCTCGACGCTGGGGTTCTAACACCTCGACGCTGGGGTTCTAACGCCTCGATGCAGTGGTTCTAACACCTCGATGCTGGGGTTCTAATGCCTCGACGCTGGGGTTCTAACACCTCAACGCTGGGGTTCTAACACCTCGACGCTGGGGTTCTAACACCTCGACGCTGGGGTTCTAACACCTCGACGCTGTGGTTCTAACACCTCGACGCTGGGGTTCTAACACCTCGACGCTGGGGTTCTAACACCTCGACGCTGTGGTTCCCAGCGTCAAGGTGTTAGAACCACTGCATCGAGGTGTTAGAACCCCAGCATCAACATGTTGTAGTCTTCCCTGTGGCTCAGTTGGTAGAGCATGGTGTGTGCAACGCCAGGGTTGTGGGTTCGATTCCCACAGGGGCCAAAAAAAATTAAAAATGCATGAAATGAAATGTATGCATTCACTACTGTAAGTTGCTCTGGGTAAGAGTGTCTGCTAAAATGACTAAAATGTAAAAATGATTCTAACCACCTCGACGCTGGGGTTCTAACACCTCGATGCTGGCTGATCTGAAGGGGTCTCGATCGGCATAGGCATTGGTGGAGCTTTCCTCATATTGTTAACACTTTACAGATCTGTTGGGTTTTTATGACCAAGGAAGTGGGTGAAGATGAGATGACGTGGGCTTGTACTGACCTGTTCTTCTGGGTTGTCGAAGGCCACAACCAGCACTATGTCTCCAGCCTTCATCTCCAACTCATCTGAGTCATTAGCTGCATAGTCATGCATGGTGGTCACCTGAACACGATGAAGAAAATAGTACTATTCAGTTTCATATCATATCCCTACTTGGAAATAATAGATAGATAAAAGACTACGTAGAATTTATTCACACATCATCATCATCCCCACTCACTTTAAAGAGGAATCCCGAAGGCATCTCTACCGCCTCTGAAGTCCCATTGGTCGCTACTGTTGCGATAGCAGGAATCTTGAAGAAGAAATATATCAAACATGTAAATATGCAGTACCACACATCGACTCAGTAGCTACTGCATGTAGGACATGAGAGCGCTACTACCCAACCCGTGCCCGACATTATTCATCGGGTTAGAGCCAGGCAGGGCCTGCTGTCTCATCAATAACTAGGGATGGGCAGGGCCTGCTGTCTCATCAATAACTAGGATACGGGCAGGGCCTGTTGTCTCATCAATAACTAGGATACAGGCAGGGCCTGCTGTCTCATCAATAACTAGGATACAGGCAGGGCCTGCTGTCTCATCAATAACTAGGATACAGGTAGGGCCTGCTGTCTCATCAATAACTAGGATACGGACAGGGCCTGCTGTCTCATCAATAACTAGGATACGGACAGGGCCTGCTGTCTCATCAATAACTAGGATACCATGAGATTCTCATCACAAAATTGTCCAAGTTCAACTTTTCCCCCGATGCCTTGAGATGGATGAAATCATACCTTGAAGGCAGAACTCAGTGTGTCAGAGTGAGCAATGAGCTGTCGCCCACTCTTAGCTATGATGTGGGCGTGCCCCAAGGGTCAATACTGGGGCCCCTCCTGTTCAGCCTGTACATTAATGATCTGCCTTCTGTCTGCACTGGGTCTGAAGTTCAAATGTATGCAGATGATACAGTGATATATGTGCATGCAAAGAGCAAACAACAAGCTGCACAAGAACTCACTACTGTAATGGTCCAGGTTACAAAGTGGCTCAGTGACTCGTGTTTGCGTCTCAATGTGAAAAAAACTGTTTGCATGTTCTTCACAAAGAGGGCAACAGATGCTACTGAGCCAGATGTCTATATGTCAGGGGAGAAGCTCCAGGTGGTATCTGATTTTAAGTACCTTGGCATCATACTTGATTCCAACCTCTCTTTTAAAAAGCATGTGAAAAAGGTAATTCAAATAACCAAATTCAACCTAGCTAATTTCCGATTTATACGAAATTGTTTGACCACAGAGGTAGCAAGACTGTACTTCAAATCGATGATACTCCCCCACTTAACATACTGCTTGACTAGTTGGGCCCAAGCTTGCTATACAACACTAAAACCTATTCAGTCTGTCTACAAACAGGCTCTCAAAGTGCTTGATAGGAAGCCCAATAGCCATCATCAATGTTACATCCTCAGAAAGCATGAGCTCCTGAGTTGGGAAAATCTTGTGCAATACACCGACGCATGTCTTGTATTCAAGATCCTAAATAGCCTGGCTCCCCCTCCACTCAGTACTTTTGTTAAACAGAAAACCCAAACATATGGCAGCAGATCCACAAGGTCTGCCATGAGAGGTGACTGTATAGTTCCCTTAAGGAAAAGCACCTTTAGTAAATCTGCTTTCTCTGTGAGAGCGTCCCATGTCTGGAATACACTGCCATCAGACACACATAACTGCACCACATATCACACTTTCCAAAATGCATGAAGACATGGCTAAAGGTCAATCAGATTTGTGAACATAATCCCTAGCTGTGTATTGCCGCTTTCCATGTTGTCTGTAGCTTGTGAGGTGTGGAAACACTTTGTTGTTTTTATGGATTTTGTCTTGTTGCTTTTTGTTCTATGTTGCTCTGTCTGTATGCTATGTCTTGCTTGTCCTATGTTACTCTGCGTGTGCTCACTGTTCAATGATTGTCTGTATTGTAATTGTTTTTAATAACCTGCCCAGGGACTGCGGTTGAAAATTAGCCGGCTGGCTAAAACCAGCACTTTTACTGAAACGTTGATTAATGTGCACTGTCCCTGTAAAAATAAAAATAAACTCAAAGGGTAGGGCCTGTTGTCTCATCAATAACTAGGATACAGACAGGGCCTGTTGTCTCATCAATAACTAGGATACAGACAGGGCCTGCTGTCTCATCAATAACTAGGATACAGGCAGGGCCTGTTGTCTCATCAATAACTAGGATACAGACAGGGCCTGTTGTCTCATCAATAACTAGGATACAGGCAGGGCCTGTTGTCTCATCAATAACTAGGATACAGGTAGGGCCTGCTGTCTCATCAATAACTAGGATACAGGTAGGGCCTGCTGTCTCATCAATAACTAGGATACAGGCAGGGCCTGCTGTCTCATCAATAACTAGGATACAGGCAGGGCCTGCTGTCTCATCAATAACTAGGATACAGGCAGGGCCTGCTGTCTCATCAATAACTAGGATACAGGCAGGGCCTGCTGTCTCATCAATAACTAGGATACAGGCAGGGCCTGCTGTCTCATCAATAACTAGGATACAGGCAGGGCCTGCTGTCTCATCAATAACTAGGATACAGGCAGGGCCTGCTGTCTCATCAATAACTAGGGATGGGCAGGGCCTGCTGTCTCATCAATAACTAGGATACGGACAGGGCCTGCTGTCTCATCAATAACTAGGATACAGGCAGGGCCTGTTGTCTCATCAATAACTAGGATACAGGCAGGGCCTGCTGTCTCATCAATAACTAGGATACAGGTAGGGCCTGCTGTCTCATCAATAACTAGGGATGGGCAGGGCCTGTTGTCTCATCAATAACTAGGATACGGGCAGGGCCTGCTGTCTCATCAATAACTAGGGATGGGCAGGGCCTGCTGTCTCATCAATAACTAGGGATGGGCAGGGCCTGTTGTCTCATCAATAACTAGGATACGGGCAGGGCCTGCTGTCTCATCAATAACTAGGGATGGGCAGGGCCTGCTGTCTCATCAATAACTAGGATACAGGCAGGGCCTGCTGTCTCATCAATAACTAGGATACGGGCAGGGCCTGTTGTCTCATCAATAACTAGGGATGGGCAGGGCCTGCAGTCTCATCAATAACTAGGATACAGGCAGGGCCTGTTGTCTCATCAATAACTAGGATACGGGCAGGGCCTGCTGTCTCATCAATAACTAGGGATGGGCAGGGCCTGCTGTCTCATCAATAACTAGGATACAGGTAGGGCCTGCTGTCTCATCAATAACTAGGATACAGGTAGGGCCTGCTGTCTCATCAATAACTAGGATACGGGCAGGGCCTGCTGTCTCATCAATAACTAGGATACAGGCAGGGCCTGTTGTCTCATCAATAACTAGGGATGGGCAGGGCCTGTTGTCTCATCAATAACTAGGGATGGGCAGGGCCTGTTGTCTCATCAATAACTAGGATACAGGCAGGGCCTGCTGTCTCATCAATAACTAGGATACGGACAGGGCCTGTTGTCTCATCAATAACTAGGATACAGGCAGGGCCTGTTGTCTCATCAATAACTAGGATACAGGCAGGGCCTGCTGTCTCATCAATAACTAGGATACGGGCAGGGCCTGCTGTCTCATCAATAACTAGGATACGGGCAGGGCCTGCTGTCTCATCAATAACTAGGATACAGGTAGGGCCTGCTGTCTCATCAATAACTAGGATACGGGCAGGGCCTGCTGTCTCATCAATAACTAGGGATGGGCAGGGCCTGCTGTCTCATCAATAACTAGGATACAGGCAGGGCCTGCTGTCTCATCAATAACTAGGGATGGGCAGGGCCTGCTGTCTCATCAATAACTAGGATACAGGCAGGGCCTGCTGTCTCATCAATAACTAGGGATGGGCCTGCTGTCTCATCAATAACTAGGATACGGGCAGGGCCTGCTGTCTCATCAATAACTAGGATACGGGCAGGGCCTGCTGTCTCATCAATAACTAGGGATGGGCAGGGCCTGCTGTCTCATCAATAACTAGGATACAGGCTGGGCCTGCTGTCTCATCAATAACTAGGATACAGGCAGGGCCTGCTGTCTCATCAATAACTAGGGATGGGCAGGGCCTGTTGTCTCATCAATAACTAGGATACGGACAGGGCCTGTTGTCTCATCAATAACTAGGGATGGGCAGGGCCTGCTGTCTCATCAATAACTAGGATACAGGCAGGGCCTGCTGTCTCATCAATAACTAGGATACAGGTAGGGCCTGCTGTCTCATCAATAACTAGGATACAGACAGGGCCTGTTGTCTCATCAATAACTAGGATACGGACAGGGCCTGTTGTCTCATCAATAACTAGGATACAGACAGGGCCTGCTGTCTCATCAATAACTAGGATACAGGCAGGGCCTGCTGTCTCATCAATAACTAGGATACGGGCAGGGCCTGTTGTCTCATCAATAACTAGGATACAGGCAGGGCCTGCTGTCTCATCAATAACTAGGATACGGACAGGGCCTGTTGTCTCAACAATAACTAGGATACAGGCAGGGCCTGCTGTCTCATCAATAACTAGGATACAGGCAGGGCCTCTTGTCTCATCAATAACTAGGATACGGACAGGGCCTGCTGTCTCATCAATAACTAGGATACAGGTATGGCATGTTGTCTCTTCAATAACTAGGATACAGGTATCACTTAATTGACCACTAACATTTTAAAGCTGAGCCATTTGTTTGTGTTCTGCTGCTGCAGTATAGTCATATCTGACTAAAATCATAACATGGTGTCAGAAGTGCTTCAACCTCGTCAAATATAGAGACAGATAACTTCACAGAAAATAATTCTGTTCCTTAAGTTTTCTCAGAGTTTAGAGCAAGGGGTTGGTCAATTCCAGTCCTCGAGGGCCTGATTGGCGACACGCTTTCGCCCCAGGCCCCAGCTAACACACCTGACTCCAATAATCACCTAATCATGATCTCAGTTTAGAATGCAATTAGTTTAATTAAATCAGCTGTGTTTGCTAGGGATGGAGGGAAAAGTGTAACACCAATCAGGCCTTGGAGGACTGGAGTTGCCCACCCCTGGTTTAGACTGATGGAAAGTAGCTAACAGTTAACAGCTAACTGCTCTCTCACGTCTCTTCATTGAGCAGAGCAGCCCAAGCGGAGCCGTTGCTATGGTTACTCACAGACTCAGAGACGCCATGAGCAGAGTGCATGCAGAGCGAGCTGAAGCGCAGGGTGAGCTAGCGACAGACAGAGAGGAGCAGCTAATGAGCAGCTCTGGTTTCGGGCAGGGCCTTTAATTTGGCAGAAGCAATTGGGCCTGGTTAGGCTGGGTAAGGCCTGAATGTTGCTGGCATGGGAGGGCTCGTGCTTTTCAATGGATGTCCGAGGGGGGGGGGGGCTCTGAGCACAATCAATCCATCAATTCATAAATATAATCAACTAATCACTCAATCACCAATCAATCAATCAATTAACCTAGAAGTCAACCTACCAGCCAATCTATCAATCAACCTAACAACCAATCTTACCAGCCAACAATATCAATCAAGGTGCAACTTACCTCCTCTGCTGCTGTGGCTGTAGGTGTAGGTGCTTCAGCAGCTGCTGTGGGCGTGTCAGCCTGTTGGGAGTGGGAGAGAGGAGGAACAGTCACAAACAGCACATCAGGACCGACACTAAAATACACCCCGGTCTATCTATCAACCCCCCCTGTTACAGACAGGTGGTGCTGAAAGACTGGGATCCATTTTTTTATTTAGAATGGAGCTGGAGAAACAAGATCCACAGCGATCTATTTCCCTAACCAGGAAGTCCCGTTGAGGTCAGAAGACCTTGTTTTCTGAAAGAATACCTGTCACTCTGTCTACTACTACTGGGAAGAACCAGACAGAACCAGACAGAACCAGTGAGCTTCGCCATCACGTGTCTACAACTACAGTATCCTCCATCCTGTCCTGCTAGACCACCAGATCGGTGTTGTAGCCGATGCATCCACCCAGCTCCAGATGCATCCTACTCTTTCCATCGTACCTGGGGCATCCCCTCCTCCTCCTCATCATCCCAGCCAGCAGCCTCATACTCGGCCACGGCAGCGGAAGCAGTGGCATCGGCAACACCTTCGTCCCCCCAGGAGTCATCCACCCTCACAGGCAGAGAGCCATCGTCATCCCAGCCTGCCGTGGCGGCAGCTATAACGTCATCCCCACAGCCGGCAGCACGCACCGGCAGGGTACCGTCATCATCCCAGCCCTGGGGCTCCTCTGGTGGAGCAGGAGTTTCCTCAGGCTAGGTGGGGGCGAGGGGCGGGATGTAGGCGGGGGGGGGGGCGATTTAAATGGGCAGAATAGGGCATGGCCATTGGCATTAGGAAACCCATTGGAAGCCATACAGAAGTTTATTTCGGGCCAGGTTTTCCATGGCAATGGGCAGGGGCGAGGAGCAGGGGCGAGGGGTAGGGGCGAGGGAGTAAGGGAAGAGAGAGAGTAGGGAGTAGGGTGAGAGTGTATATGGGGGGTAGGGGTAGGAGCGAGGGTATAGGGGGTATGGGCGAGGTGGTAGGGGAGAGAGAGTAGGGTGCGAGGGTATAGGCGAGGGGTAGGAGTGAGGGTATAGGGGGTAGGGGCGATGGGGGTGTAGGGGAGAGAGAGTAGGGTGCAAGGGTATATGGGGTAGGGGCGAGGGGTAGGAGTGAGGGTATAGGGGGTAGGGGCGAGGGGTAGGGGAGAGAGAGTAGGGTTCAAGGGTATATGGGGTAGGGGCGAGGGGTAGGAGTGAGGGTATAGGGGGTAGGAGTGAGGGTATAGGGGGTAGGGGCGAGGGGTAGGAGTGAGGGTATAGGGGGTAGGGGCGAGGGGTAGGAGTGAGGGTATAGGGGGTAGGAGCGAGGGGTAGGAGTGAGGGTATAGGGGGTAGGAGTGAGGGTATAGGGGGTAGGGGCGAGGGGTAGGAGTGAGGGTATAGGGGGTAGGAGTGAGGGTATAGGGGGTAGGAGTGAGGGTATAGGGGGTAGGGGCGAGGGGTAGGAGTGAGGGTATAGGGGGTAGGAGTGAGGGTATAGGGGGTAGGGGCGAGGGGTAGGAGTGAGGGTATAGGGGGTAGGAGCGAGGGGTAGGAGTGAGGGTATAGGGGGTAGGAGCGAGGGGTAGGAGTGAGGGTATAGGGGGTAGGAGTGAGGGTATAGGGGGTAGCGGCGAGGGGTAGGAGTGAGGGTATAGGGGGTAGGAGCGAGGGAATAGGGGCAGATAAATGGGGTACAATGGGGCCATAGGATACCATAGGAAGCAATAGTGACCAAGCAACGGGTCAGGCCAGGGTTTTCAAGTCAATGAGCCAATTATCAGGGATAATATAAATGCAAGTAATGAATAACAATTAATTGCATTAATTAATTGAAAAAAATAAAAAGATTGAGAAGTGGGGGATGTGGCGAAAAAGTGAAAACACCAATTAAAAAAGATCATTAGGCTTTGTACAACTGACTAGGTATCCCCCAATTTTCCTTCCCCTCCAGATCAATAGGTTTTAGATCATTAGGTTGTTATAGAGTTGGCATGATGATGGCACAAACAGACTAGCATTCAGGCTACCAGGTAACATCTTGCTCTATATCCCTCCTCTTGTTGTAGGTTCTATTATGTTTTACAGCTGAGGAGATGAGATTTTAGTCACGGCATGAAAGCAAACCTGAAAACTCTCGAAAGCACTATTTTATTATTCTGAGAGTATCATGCTAGACAGTCCCATGCCCGTTACATCAGCTAGACAGTCCCATGCCTGTAACATCAGCTAGACAGTCCCATGCCTGTTACATCAGCTAGACAGTCCCATGCCTGTTAAATCAGCTAGACAGTCCCATGCCTGTTAAATCAGCTAGACAGTCCCATGCCTGTTAAATCAGCTAGACAGTCCCATGCCTGTAACATCAGCTAGACAGTCCCATGCCCGTTACATCAGCTAGACAGTCCCATGCCTGTAACATCAGCTAGACAGTTCCATGCCTGTTAAATCAGCTAGACAGTCCCATGCCTGTAACATCAGCTAGACAGTCCCATGCCTGTAACATCAGCTAGACAGTCCCATGTCTGTTAAATCAGCTAGACAGTCCCATGCCTGTTAAATCAGCTAGACAGTCCCATGCCTGTTAAATCAGCTAGACAGTCCCATGCCTGTAACATCAGCTAGACAGTCCCATGCCTGTTAAATCAGCTAGACAGTCCCATGCCTGTAACATCAGCTAGACAGTCCCATGCCCGTTAAATCAGCTAGACAGTCCCATGCCCGTTAAATCAGCTAGACAGTCCCATGCCTGTTAAATCAGCTAGACAGTCCCATGCCTGTTAAATCAGCTAGACAGTCCCATGCCTGTTAAATCAGCTAGACAGTCCCATGCCTGTAACATCAGCTAGACAGTCCCATGCCTGTTAAATCAGCTAGACAGTCCCATGCCTGTAACATCAGCTAGACAGTCCCATGCCTGTAACATCAGCTAGACAGTCCCATGCCTGTAACATCAGCTAGACAGTCCCATGCCCGTTAAATCAGCTAGACAGTCCCATGCCTGTTAAATCAGCTAGACAGTCCCATGCCTGTAACATCAGCTAGACAGTCCCATGCCTGTAACATCAGCTAGACAGTCCCATGCCCGTTACATCAGCTAGACAGTCCCATGCCTGTTAAATCAGCTAGACAGTCCCATGCCTGTTAAATCAGCTAGACAGTCCCATGCCTGTAACATCAGCTAGACAGTCCCATGCCTGTAACATCAGCTAGACAGTCCCATGCCTGTTAAATCAGCTAGACAGTCCCATGCCTGCAACATCAGCTAGACAGTCCCATGCCTGTTAAATCAGCTAGACAGTCCCATGCCTGTTAAATCAGCTAGACAGTCCCATGCCTGTTACATCAGCTAGACAGTCCCATGCCTGTAACATCAGCTAGACAGCCCCATGCCTGTTAAATCAGCTAGACAGCCCCATGCCTGTTAAATCAGCTAGACAGTCACATGCCTGTTAAATCAGCTAGACAGTCCCATGCCTGTTAAATCAGCTAGACAGTCCCATGCCTGTAACATCAGCTAGACAGTCCCATGCCTGTTAAATCAGCTAGACAGTCCCATGCCTGTAACATCAGCTAGACAGTCCCATGCCTGTTAAATCAGCTAGACAGTCCCATGCCTGTTAAATCAGCTAGACAGTCCCATGCCTGTAACATCAGCTAGACAGCCCCATGCCTGTTAAATCAGCTAGACAGTCCCATGTCTGTTAAATCAGCTAGACAGTCACATGCCCGTTACTTCAGCTAGACAGTCCCTGTTGGAGGGAATCTATGGCCAATATGGAGTATGATCACCGTGCTTACCTCCCATGTGTCCCACGATATCGCCTTCAGGAGGCACAAAGAGAAAGGGAGAGAGAGAGAGAGAAGCTCAAACATGGATAAACACACAACACTGAGATTGTGTCTGTTTAATCAACCCATGCACTTCAATGTCATATGACAAAACAAACAGAAATGGTGAAAATGCTAACGAGTCAACTTTAGACGTGACAATGAATATCTCTCCATGTAGACGGAGCTCAGTCAGGGCTCTGAGCATGTGTCATACACATATTATAGGAGCTGATACCAATATGACAGAGCACACGCTTGACATATTGACTGCCTGGCCGTCTGACATACCGGGCCAACTGACAGACCCGGTAATCTGACAGACCGGGCCAACCAACCTGAGAGGCTGAGGACACGGCTGTGCCACCATGACTTGGTGCAGCCAGGGTGGTCAGGTTCATGTCCAACAGGTTGGCCCCTGCAGGGCTGTCAAACTGACAGGGGAAGGAAGGAGACGACACAAAACAGACAGTTAACAGGAGTAGGATGGTAGGATTAGCAAAGGGTCACACATTATGTGGAGTCGGGGTCCAATTGAATGGAGTCAATTCAGGAAGAAAAATTGAAATTCTAATTAATTCAATAATTGTTATTTTCAATAACTTGGCAGTAATCTGAAAAAGAGAAGCTATTTATTTAAGTCCCCCTCAAAAAATATATTTTTTTATTTAGAATTCAGATAACTTCCTGAATTGATTGACTTCAATTCATTATTGACCCCAATCCTGGTGGATAGTCCTAATAAAAAACACTATCAACAAAATATAAACACTTACAGTAAGGCATGGGTAGGCAACTAGATTTAGCCGCGGGCCCGATTGTTATCCGAGTGGATGGTCGGAGGACCGTAACATAATTATAATCATTTACTAATCTATTATTTATTTACTTATTATTATTATTTATCATTTATCATTTATTTAGTACACCGCAAATGGACCCCAACTAAGCCCAAAAAAAGATTGTATTTGAAAATAACAATAATTTTCTACCTTGATTACATTGAGACACCATCACATAGGTCTCGTTTCTTCGTGGCAAAACTTGGGAACAGATTTCCTAAATTAAACCTGGTGATTTTTCAGTCTTTTTTAGAACAAAAAAAGACAATCTCAAAACTTTTTTTGGGGGGGTTGGGGCAAAAAAAACTTGCGGTACGGTTTTGGCTCCGGGCCGCCTGTTGCCGACCCCTGCAGTAAAGGGTTAGGCTAGGTTTAGGGTAGAGTAAGGGTTAGGTCAAGGAGGTAGGTAACAGGTAACAGGTAACAGGCCGTACCTGTGTTGGGGACGTTACACTGATGTTAGGAGCAGCAGCAGCATCAAACAGGTTAATGATGTTTTCTGGTTTCATGTCCCGACAGGGGCTGGATTCAGGCCGCGGCGGCATCGCTGGTCTCAGCTACACAACGTAAGGACAGAGAGAAAAGACAGGTCAAAATATGGGTTTCATCATGGGTTGACAAGACAGCACAAACAGACATCGGACCAGGCTATAAACCTTTATAAGCGCTCATAAATGTCAATAGATATTTGTAAATAACTACTTAAATGGTAATAATATTTACACCATCTATAAATGGTTTTATCAATGCTCATAAAGGTTTACCAAAACGTCTATGTCTCTCCTGCCAGTTGGTAACAGACTAGACAGAGCCAGCATGTGTGTCGATCTACATGTAGTGAGCACTGACAGGAGAGGCCATTGAAGAGTTTGAGAGGTTAACAGCTGAGATGGGTAAGGGATGTTCAGAGAAGCACTTCCGACAGCTGTCTATAGGCATTTCTGGGGATTGTCCATGTGGTCTGGGACCACTGAGATTTCCTTGAACATGATATGCGTACCTCTCGGGATTTAGAACATTACATAGGGATTCTGTATGTGAAGATATGAAAGGAGAGAGTACTGTTCCATAATATGCTGTTAAATAGAACACTAGTGTAAATATCTAAACCCCTGTATGAATGGAACACTAGTGTAAATATCTAAACCCCTGTATGAATGGAACACTAGTGTAAATATCTAAACCCCTGTATGAATAGAACACTAGTGTAAATATCTAAACCCCTGTATGAATGGAACACTAGTGTAAATATCTAAACCCCTGTATGAATAGAACACTAGTGTAAATATCTAAACCCCTGTATGAATGGAACACTAGTGTAAATATCTAAACCCCTGTATGAATAGAACACTAGTGTAAATATCTAAACCCCTGTATGAATAGAACACTAGTGTAAATATCTAAACCCCTGTATGAATAGAACACTAGTGTAAATATCTAAACCCCTGTATGAATGGAACACTAGTGTAAATATCTAAACCCCTGTATGAATGGAACACTAGTGTAAATATCTAAACCCCTGTATGAATGGAACACTAGTGTAAATATCTAAACCCCTGTATGAATGGAACACTAGTGTAAATATCTAAACCCCTGTATGAATGGAACACTAGTGTAAATATCTAAACCCCTGTATGAATGGAACACTAGTGTAAATATCTAAACCCCTGTATGAATAGAACACTAGTGTAAATATCTAAACCCCTGTATGAATAGAACACTAGTGTAAATATCTAAACCCCTGTATGAATGGAACACTAGTGTAAATATCTAAACCCCTGTATGAATAGAACACTAGTGTAAATATCTAAACCCCTGTATGAATAGAACACTATTGTAAAGGAGGTACAATGGGTTACTAGAGAATTGATAAAGTCACAATGGGTGAAAACATACAGTGGCTTGCGAAATTATTCATCCCCATGGCATTTTTCCTATTGTGTTGCCTTACAACCTGGAATTAAAATATATATTTTTTTGGGGGGGGGGGAGGTGTTTGTATAATCTGATTTACACAGCATGCCTACCACTTTGAAGATGCAAAATATTTTTTATTGTGAAAAGAAACAAGAAATAATAATAATTATTCACTGCTTTAGCACACTCCGCCAACCCTGATGTCCTAGCCGTGTCTGAATCCTGGCTTAGGAAGGCCACCAAAAATGATGACATTTCCATCCCCAATAACAACATTTTCCGCCAAGATAGAACGGCCAAAGGGGGCGGGGTCGCAATCTACTGCAGAGATAGTCTTTAGAGTTCTGTCCTGCTATCCAGTTCTGTGCCCAAACAGTTCGAGCTTCTACTTCTAAAAATCCACCTTTCCAGAAATAAGTCTCTCACTGTTGCCACTTGATATAGACCCCCTCTCCGCCCCCAGTTGTGCTCTGGACTCCATATGCGAATTGATTGACCCCATTTATCTTCAGAGTTCATACTGTTAGGTGACCTAAACTGGGATATGCTTAACACCCAAGCAGTCCTACAATCCAAGCTTGATGCCCTCAATCTCACACAAATGATCAAGGAACCTACCAGGTACAACCCCAAATCCGTAAACACGGGCACCCTCATAGATATCATCCTAACCAACCTGCCCTCTAAATACCCCTCTGCTGTCTTCAACCAGGATCTCAGCAATCACTGCCTCATTGCCTGCATCCGTAATGGGTCCGCGGTCAAACGACCACCCCTCATCACTGTCAAACGCTCCCTAACACACTTCAGCAAGCAGGCCTTTCTAATCAACCTGGCCCGGGTATCCTGGAAGGATATTGACCTCACCCCGTCAGTAGAGGATGCCTGGTTATTCTTTAAAAGTGCTTTTCTCACCATCTTAAATAAGCATGCCCCATTCAAAAAAATGTTGAACTAAGAACAGATATAGCCCTTGGTTCACTCCAGACTTAACTGCCCTTGACCAGCACAAAAACATCCTGTGGCGTACTGCATTAGCATTGAATAGCCCCCGCGATATGCAACTTTTCAGGGAAGTTAGGAACCAATATGCACAGGCAGTTAGGAAAGCAAAGGCAGGCTTTTTCAAACAGAAATTTGCATCTTGTACCAGAAACTTCAAAATGTTATGGGACACTGTAAAGTCCATGGAGAATAAGAGCACCTCCTTCCAGCTTCCCACTGCACTGAGGCTAGGAAACACTGTCACCACCGATAAATCCACGATAATCGAGAATTTCAATAAGCATTTTTCTATGGCTGGCCATGCTCTCTACCTGGTTACCCCTACCCCGGTCAACAGCTCTGTACTCCCCGCAGCAACTTGCCCAAGCCCACCCCGCTTCTCCTTCACCAAAATCCAGACAGCTGATGTTCTGAAAGAGCTGCAAAATCTGGATCCCTACAAATCAACTGGGCTAGACAATCTGGACCCTCTCTTTCTAAAATGATCCGCCGCAATTGTGGCAAACCCTATTACTAGCCTGCTCAACCTCTCTTTCGTATCGTCTGAGATCCCTAAAGATTGGAAAGCTGTTGCGGTCATCCCCCTCTTCAAAGGGGGAGACACTCTAGACCCAAACTGTTACAGACCTATATCCATCCTGCTCTGCCTTTCTAAAGTCTTTGAAAGCCAAGTTAACAAACAGATCCCCGACCATTTCGAATCCCACCGTAACTTTTCCGCTATGCAATCTGGTTTCCGAGCTGGTCATGGGTGCACCTCAGCCACGCTCAAGGTACTAAACGATATAATAACCGCCATCGAAAAAAGACAGTACTGTGCAGCCGTCTTTATCGACCTGGCCAAGGCTTTCGACTCTGTCAATCACCGCATTCTTATCGGCAGACTCAACAGCCTCGGTTTCTCAAATGACTGCCTCGCCTGGTTCACCAACTACTTCTTAGATAGAGTTCAGTGTTTCAAATCGGATGGCCTGTTGTCCGGACCTCTGGCAGTCTCTATGGGGATGCCACAGGGTTTAATTCTCGGGCCGACTCTTTTCTCTGTATACATGAATGATGTCGCTCTTGCTGCTGGTGATTCTCTGATCCGCCTGTACGCAGATGACACCATTCTGTATACTTCTGTCCCTTCTTTGGACACTGTGTTAACTAACATCCAGACGAGCTTCAATGCCATACAACACACTTTTCCGTGGCCTCCAACCTCTCTTAAATTCTGGTAAAACTAAATGCATGCTTTTCAACCAATCGCTGCCCGTACCTGCTCGCCCGACTAGCATCACTACTCTGGATGGTTCTGACTTAGAATATGTGGACAACTACAAATACCTAGGTGTCTGGTTAGACTGTAAACTCTCCTTCCAGACTCACATTAAGCATCTCTAATCCAAAATTATATCTAGAATAGGCTTCCTATTTTGTAACAAAGCATCCTTCACTCATGCTGCCAAACATACCCTCATAAAACTGACTATCATACCGATCCCTGACTTCGGTGATGTCATCTACAAAATAGCCTCCAACACTCTACTCTACTCAGCAAACTGGACGCAGTCTATCACAGTGCCATCCGTTTTATCACCAAAGCCCCACATACTACCCACCACTGCAACCTGTACACTCTCGTTGGCTGGCCCTCGCTTCATACTCATCGCCAAACCCTCTGGCTCCAGGTCATCTACAAGACCCTGCTAGGTAAAGTCCCCCCTTATCTCAGCTCGCTGGTCACCATAGCAGCACCCACCTGTAGCACGCGTTCCAGCAGGTATATCTCTCTGGTCACCCCCAAAGCCAATTCCTCCTTTGGCCGTCTCTCCTTCCAGTTCTCTGCTGCCAATGACTAGAACGAACTACAAAAATCTCTGAAACTGGAAACACTTATTTCCCTCACTAGCTTTAAGCACCAGCTGTCAGAGCAGCTCACAGATCACTGCACCTGTACATAGCCCATCTATAATTTAGCCCAAACAACTACCTCTTCCCCTACTGTATTTATTTATTTTGCTCCTTTGCACCCCATTTTTTTCTATTTCTACTTTTAACTTTCTTCAAACTACAAATCTACCATTCCATTGTTTTACTTGCTATATTGTATTTACTTTGCCACCATGGCCTTTTTTGCCTTTACCTCCCTTATCTCACCTCATTTGCTCACATTGTATATAAACTTATTTTTCTACTGTATTATTGACTGTATGTTTGTTTTACTCCATGTGTAACTCTGTGTTGTTGTATGTATCGAACTGCTTTGCTTTATCTTGGCCAGGTCACAGTTGTAAATGAGAACTTGTTCTCAACTGACCTACCTGGTTAAATAAAGGTGAAATTAAAAATATAAATAAATACCCAAGAAGACACAAGGCTATAGTCGCTGCCAAAGGCACTTCAACAAAGTACTGAGTAAATACTTATGATATTATCTTATGATATTTCAGTTTTTTTATTTTTATACAATTGCAAAAAAAATCCTAAAACCAGTTTTTGCCTTGTCATTATGGGTGTATGTACTGTATGTAGATTCATGAGGGGGAAAAAAACAATTTAATCAATTTTAGAATAAGGATGTAACGTAACAAAATGTGGAAAAAGTCACTGTATGTGTTTATTTCGCTTACTTTAATAGAAGTACAG